>NC_091516.1:69906702-70206702 GCF_947461875.1 Haliaeetus albicilla | reverse complement strand
CAAATCAATCCAAAGTGAAGATGGAATTTACACTAGGAGAGAGTTTGATTTCAGATGTATGTTTTCGGTATTTGTGTTATTACAGTTTGCTTAGTATAGTACAACAAATAAAAAGTCCATTATTGAAGATAGAATGCAGGAGGTTTTTTAATCCACAGCTAGTCAAATATTTTTTGTTTCTTCTGCTTATTTATATTTGTGGGGGAGTGGTATTTCCCATTTCTGCAAGACATTATTTCCAGTACAGTTTCAATAAAAGTTCTGGTTGAGCTGGCTGAATCCAACTAGTAAGCCACTTTGATGGTGCTGTTTACTTACCTTATTCACAGTTAGTGAGCTGTCATACAAAAGGTTTCTGTCGTGCTTTGCTACTCTATGCTGCATGCAAGATGATGTCACAATGACTGTTCTTATGACCCTAAATGCTATGAAAAAAATAGGAAAGCCATAGAATTCTGTAGAAAAAATAATTTAGTAGAACTAGTTATAAGGAAAAAAAAGACTTATATTAACAATGCAAGAGGTCTCAATGTCATCATCATTACAAAACCAGAAAAATACTGGAGAAAGAACTAAATACATTGAGACAAAGGGGACATAGGCAAAAAGATTTAATTTAAAGAGAAGAATAATCCCAGACAAATTTTAATACATGTAAGGAAATTTGTCTGAAGAGTTTTGATTTTAAGAGAAACACTTGATATAATCTTGTTTTCAATATTTACTATCAAAATGATTCAAGCTGCCTGGCTGGTAAACTGAAGGAAATACGCAAAGTATGAGCAGTTTTTCAAGTTTGTAGAATGTAAATTGCAAGAAAGATATAGCAGGGATTTGTGGTTAATCCAGTCTTCCCTAATGATCAAGAAGGGGGGAGGTGTGGAATATGCTCTGGAAAGGGAGCAAGTGTGAAAACCTGAGTTTTCCTTAACCCTCCATCATCTTCTTTCATTACATTCACTTCTCTCTGCTCTTTTTCTGCAAATTCTCTCCTCTATGTGGCCATATGGGAAGGAGTGAATACACTTCTGTCTATCTGTACAGATGGAGTTTGAGGTTTGGAATTTGGGAGAAGAGAGGAGTCAAAGAATTTGTGTAGAAAACTATGGCTGTCTAGGTAGGGATGCTTCCTTCCTCCTATTGCCTGCCTTCCTGTCTGCAATGGCAAACTAATTTGGGCTGAGTAGCTGTACCAGTTTCTTGAATAAAGCTGCAATTTTATTTCCCAGGGGAGTTTGCTGATTAGGGCAAGACAGTCAGAAGACAAGTGAAGAAGTAGGAGGATAGGAAAGGGGTAATTTGATATGTGTGGAAACAATGTTTGAGGAAGGTTGTGGTAGCATCTGAAGTGCAGAGGCTTTGCGGGGGCTGTGGCTAGTGTGCAGTGATCAATGAAAAGAGTGAAGGGAGCCCTTGACAGCTGGAGGTTAAATTGAAGAAGATTAAGGCCAGCATTACCTAGGTGAGATTTGGGAAATGCAAAAATTTGGGAAACCAAAGGAACTCAGTAAAAGATAGGAGGCTTGACCTTGGGGCTTCTTTCAGAAGACCAGAAAAGGTTTTATATGTGTGTGAGCCTGCAGGCACATAGATAGATGTATATGAATATAGGGCAAGAGCGCACAGGCTGTTAGTTAGAAAAGGAGGTGGGGAAATCTAGTGGAACCTGTTAATTTAAAAATGAAGCAACCTTTAAAATGACTGATGCTGGTGGAAGCATCGTTTGACTCTTCCGCCTCTGGTCCTGGAGACACAAATCTACCACCAGCTAGTTACCTATTTATCTCAGCTGTGAGTTCTTAACAGGTAAGGCAGCAATTCCATGAATACACAAGGATTTTAGGTTAAATGTTAAAGGTTATCTTTAAAGTCTTGATATAAAAAATTATAAATAGGTGATCTAAGTAGTGACAATGAACGAATGTGAATATATAGATATTCAATTGTCCCTATAGTTAGAATCAGATGTTACATCTATAAAAAGGAGAACTGCAAGGAAAAACGAAGCAAATTTAAGATACAAAGCACAGAATAGAAAAGAGGGAAAATATCCAGTCAGTTAGGGTTTTTTTTTCATTCTGGAGTAATTTCTAAAGAAAACTGTAGGAAACTTCATCATGAAATACATTAAAACGTATTGAAAAAAGCAGTAACTTTATGGTGCTGTCTGTAACATATGTTGAATGATCAGGGAGCCAGATGACCTGGTTAGTCTCTTCTGGTTTTATATTCTACCATTTTATCTTTCATTTTTTCCCAGCTCAAAGCTGTTTTTCCCTGACGTCTTTTGAAAACACAAGCGAAAACAATGCTTGGAAAAAACCCCCACAAAACTCTTGAAGCTTTAGAATGCTGTATAGGTGTATGAAAAGCAGAGTGTTCATTTTCAGAGGGTGAATTGTTTAGGGAAAAGGTAAAATCCACTTTGGGTAAATGAAATCCTACGTATGTGCAAATACTGGGTATTTCATAGAAAGAGAAAAGCTCTTTAAACCGTTGCTGTGTATACTACCAGTAGCTTCAGGTGACTGAAGACCATTAAGTTTATGGTTAGAAGATCATCTTTAACAATGCTTGACAGCACCCAATAATTTAAAACTTCTTGGTTTTAATTGCATGAGATACATTAAATTAAGAATATCTGCAACCTGTGTGGTTTACCAGCTTTATGCTAGGAGACATATTTTAAAAATACCATATTGTTTGGTTTTATTCTCATATTCCTTTTGAAACAGACTCACAGAGTTGCAGGATGGTTGAGGTTGGAAGGGAACTTTGGAGGTCTTCTGATCCAAAAACCCCTGTTCAAGCAGGGCCTTGTACAGCCAGTTGCCCAGGATCACGTCCAGACAGCTTTTGAGTTTCTCCGAGGATGGAGAGTCCATAGCCTCTCTGGACAATCTGTTCCACTGCTTGGTCACCGTCACAGTAAAAAAAAGTGTTTCCTGATGTTCAGAGGGAAACTCCTGTGTTTCCATCTGTGCCCATTGCCTCTGGTACTGGCACTGGGCACTACTGAGAAGAGCCTGGCTCTGTCCTCTTTGCACCCTCCCTTCAGGTGTTTATATATATTAGTGAGATGGCCCCTGAGCCTTCTCTTTGCTAGGCTAAACAGTCCCAGTACTCTCAGCCTTTCCTCATAGGAGAGATTCTCCAGTCCCTTAATCATCTTCATGGCCCTTTCTTTGACACTCTTCTGTATGTTCCTGTCTCTCTTGTACTGAGTAGCCCAGAACTGGACACAGCACTCCAGGTGTGGCCTCACCAGTGCTGAGTAGAAGGGAAGGATCACCTCCTTTGACCTGTTGGCAATGCTTTGTCTAATGCAGCCCAGGATACCATTCGCCTTCTTTGCAGCAAGGGCACCTTGCTGGCTCATGTTCAACTTGGTGTCCACCTGGGCCCCCAGGTCCTTTTGTGCAAAGCTGCTTTCCAGCTGGGTAGCCCCCATCATATTGGTGCCTGGAGTTGTTCCTGCCCAGGTGCATGAGTTTGCACTTCCCCTTATTGAACTTCATGAGATTTTTGTGTGCCCATTTCTCCAGCCTGTTGAGGTCCCTCTGGATGGCAGCATGACCCTCTGGTGTATCAGCTACTACTCCCCGTTTGGTGTCAATTGCAAACTTGCTGAGGGTACATTCTGCCCCATCATCCAGATCATTAATGAAGATGTTAAACAGGACTGGACCTAGTATTTACCCCTGAGATAGGTCACTAGTTACTGGCTTCCAATTAGACTTTGCACCACTGATCACCACACTCTGGGCCGGGCTATTCAGCAAGTTTTCAACTCACCTCGCTGTCTGTTTACCCAGCCCATACATCAAGAGCTTGTCTACAGCTTGTCCCCTAACAGGTTCTTATGGGAGACAGTGTCAAAGACCTTACTGAAGTCCAGGTGGACAATATCCACTGCTCTCCCCTCATCTACCAGGCCAGTCGTTTCTTCATCAAGGTGGTCAAGCATGACTTCCCCTTGGTGAAGCCATGCTGAGTACTCCTGGTGAATTTTTTGTCCACGATGTGCCTGGAAATGGTTTCCAGGGTTAGCTGCTGCATCACCTTCCCAGGGATTGAGGTGAGGTTGACTGGCCTGTGATTCCCTGAGTCCTCCTTCTTGCTCTTCTTGAAGATAGGAGTGACATTTGCTTTCCTCCACCCTTTGGACTCTTCTCCCACTTCCCATGATTGGTCAAAGATTACTGAGAGCGGCCTTGTAATGATATCTGCCAGCTCCCTCAGCGCTTGTGGATGCATCCCATCAGGGCCCAGGGACTTATGTATTTCCAGTTTGCTTAAGTATTCCCAGACCTGATCCTCTTCCACCAAGGGTACATCTTCCTTGCTCCAACATTATCCCCTGGTCTCTGGGACCTGGGATTCCTGAAGGCTGGTCTTGCTAGTAAAGACTGAGGCAAAGGTGGCATTCAGTACCTCAGCCTTTTCCATGTCCGTGTAACCAGGTCCTCCATCTCTTTGAGCAATGGGCCCACATTTTTCCTAGTCTTCCATTTGTCACCTGTGTACTTACAGAAGCCCTTTTTGTTGTCTTTGACATCACTGGCTAGATTTAGTTGCATTTGGGCTTTAGCTTTCCTAACTTTGTCCCTAGGTGCTCAGCTATTGCTTCTGTGTTCCTCCCAGGTTACCTGTCCTTGCTTCCACCGTCTGTATGCTTCATTTTGTGTTTGAATTTGGCTAGGAGCTCCTTGTTCATCCATGCAGGCCTCCTGGCATTTTTTTTCCAACTCTCTTGAGGTTGGGGGAGTCATCCTTGAGTATTAACCAGCTTTCTTGGCCCCCCTTTCCATCACGGGCCTTATCCCATGGGACTGTTCCAAACAGATGCCTGAAGAGGCCAAAGTCTGGTCTCCTGAAGTCCAGGGTTGTGAGCTTGCTTTTCACCCTTCTGCCTGCCATCAGGGTCCTGAATTCCACCATCTCATGGTCACTGCATTCAAAGCTGCCTTTGACCTTCACATCCCCAACAAACCCTCCTTTTTGGTGAGTATGAGATCCAGCAAAGCACCTCTTCTTGTTGGCTTCTCTATAACTTGGAGGAGGAAGTTATCATCAATGCACTCCAGGAACCCACTGAATTGTTTGAGACGATGATGAAAGTGATATCTACCCCAAATATTGGTTTGTCCTTGTCAAAACCGGGGCAATATTCCCATTACTCTAAGATTTATGAGTGGGCTTTGTACCAGCCCTTTTTAAGGAGCTTCACTTGTTCTTGTTCCTGTCACCATTATTTTGCTTATAATAACTGTACTAATTAACTGTCTTTTTGTTCTTATCATATTGGCGTTTCCAAATAAGTAAAAACTATAAAAATACATTAGTGTGCAATTCATATAATTTATTGAACAAAGAATAGAAATTAATTTCTACACAGCTGTTCTAAGGTTATCTGTTCTCCCTAGGAATAGGTGACTGCACAATCAGTATAAAAATGAATTAATGACAAAAGAAACTATATTTTACACATTATATGTGCGTTTGTATAAAATATGAATACAATGGGATGTGGATTTCATCATGTTATATAAAAGGAGCTGTGTATAACCTGAATTTGACTTTATCATAACATTAGTATTCCCCTACATCTTGTTGAGGGTTTTTTTATGCTTCATATTGATATATCAGAAGGTGTTGTAGGCTGCTGACTTTTCTACAGAATTAATCTTAACTTTGATCCCTTTTATCATACTGTGCAGGAGTTCTGAAGAAAGCTAGTGGGGAGCTTTTAATAGGAGAAACTAGAGCAAATGAAACCAGTGTGCTTCCTGAGCAGTTACTTCAGGTAGAAGAGGTGAGTATGAAAAGAGTCTTACACTTTGTAGGCGATTTTCTTTTGTCTGTGTCTCCAGTGTAGTCTGTAACCATGTTCATTATAAACACCTATTGCCATAGTTTCATTATTTAGCTACTGCAATTAATTTTAGGTGCAAAGTCTCAGTTAAGATGGAATAAGATCTTACTATGAAGAACTGGTTGTTATTTAAGATGCAATAACAGAACGGATTTAATGTCAGAAGTATAAGATACCTCATAACAAAACAGTAAAAAAAATGCTAAAATATTATAGCTTTCTTCAGTATTAAATATATTCTCAAAACAGCAGAATCTGAAAAAGATCTATCAAGTTCTTAGCATTTCATCATAATGATGCTTCCTATAGGATAAGTACTCACATGATGTCTGGTTTCTTTGATGCCAGCAAACTACTGTGTAGTAAGCACTATGCTTTGTAGAATGTGTGTACAAGATTAAGTTTTAGTCTGGCTTCCATTTACTACTAAACAATTTTTTATTGTTGAGTTTATGGGACCTAAATGCTCTAGCAAGTCTGATATTTTGCAATAGTAGAATTTAATTTCCTAATGGCTCAATTTTATTGGCGAAATTACTTTTTTAAATGTGCTTTGAATCCGTTTGTGAGATCAATGTTCCTGTATCTTATAGATTACAAAGAACAGTATTTTGAGAAGATTGAGTTTTAGTTGACCCAAGATAAAAAAAAAAAAAAAAAAAAAGAGGAAGTGCAAAAATGGGTGTTGATGGGGGCTCTCTCTGTGCTTGCTGGAGTTGAGTGTTGGGAGTGGGGAAAGGGAAAGGAAACTTCTAAATTGGACTAAGCTGGAAGGGCTTTACTTTGTAGCCCTTCATTGTCTTCCAATTTAGGATTATAGCTGCAATTTGTTAGGAATCCCTCTTTTCTCCTACTGTGCCCTCATGGTGGGGATCTTTACTGTACATCTTATGTCATTAAAATATTTGTCTTACAGTGGTGCAATTCTCAGTTGGCCACTTCTGGTAAGGTTTAAGTCTGCTGTATGTCATATGAGCAATGCAAAGCAAGATTAGTAGAAAAGTAATGATGTCCTACTATGTCTTCTTCTTACAACTGTTATGCTTCAGATAACTTCAGAAGTCTCTGTTTATAGAAGGCAGGGAACTGATGTAAACCATAGTAAAAGGCAGCATTGGCTAAAACCCAGAAATCTCTATTTAAGCATTTTAATCATTGCTAAATCCATCTCTAGAGAAGTAAAATCCAGTGTGGTTGTGTTAAAACCACCTTCTCTAAATGTTTGCAGTTAGTGTTCACAGTTATTAGCTTCCAGTTGCTACCTTGCAGTGAAAATTACTACAGGGTATCAATTGCTGGATTACTTGTTAAAGTATTGAAGATGGTTACGTATGTATTTGACTTTGTTAAATAGATTCTGTTAAAGGATATAAATAATGTAAAGATGAAGCATAGCTTTTAAAAGCAGTCTTGTTTAAAAAGAGTTTTTTATAAATTTATTTCTTAAAAATTTGATGACAAATTTAGTATATTGTTATGCATGTTCATTTTTGTTGAGTGTATATACTGCTTTTAATATGATTTCAAGGCTAGCAGACTATATTTTAAGTTATTAAAATGAATTTCAAAAGATGAGGGTGTCCTTCAATTTAATTATGGATGTTTGTATAAGTTTCAAACAATAATAATACTCAACAATGAATTTGGATTGACTTAATATAAATATGTATTTCAGCCTATTTTACTGAATTTTGGCTGGAGAAATGCATTTAAAGACCTGTCTTCTTCTGTGGCTCACTGTATAACAATAGCAATTGAGGATTTTTCAACTAAAATTCTTCAACATGAGCAGAAAGAAGAGTCTTCAGCTGCAGGCTCTGCAATGAGTCTTGTAAACAACCAGC
Source organism: Haliaeetus albicilla (assembly GCF_947461875.1). Taxonomy (NCBI): domain Eukaryota; kingdom Metazoa; phylum Chordata; class Aves; order Accipitriformes; family Accipitridae; genus Haliaeetus; species Haliaeetus albicilla. The sequence continues at coordinate 70,198,983 of NC_091516.1, read as the reverse complement.
AAATGAGGGAGTCCTGCGGAGCAGTCCAACAGGAGGAGCAACCAAAACGAATTGCTAAGGCAGGTATCAAAAGATCTGAAGTTTGAGGGGAGACAGAATGCCAAGGCTGTTTGCCATCTACACTTTGAAGTACTTACAGTACCATTAATATTCTATATCTGATATAAATGGAATTAAGAAGAAAGTGAGAGGCATTACAATATGAGGCTGAGCAGAGTTTATACAATAGTCCGTAGTCTGTACTTGAAAGAATTAACTTTTAAACTTCTCTGGCATTATTTTTTTCATCCCAAAAGTTTTAAAACATTCTGATTAGTATCTGCTCTGTTTCCAAGTGGTTCTATGGGAAAATGCTGAACGCTTTGAAGCATAGCTATAAAGGGATTTCCTGTATTCATATCCTTAGACATGCCATTTAACTAATCAGCATAACCAATAATATGGCCAAATTAAGAGTTCTTTGATTTGTCTGAAAGGTCATTTATGATGATTAATTAAATTGTTTTTCTGAGGCAATATGTATTTGAAAGTTTTTTATTTAGTAAGCTTTGCAACTGTTCTAGCAAATTTGGAATGCTGTTAATGAATGTTTGCTTAAAATAACACATAAGCTTTTGGGAGATAATTTTAGGGAGATCAATGTATGAATTTACTGAGAGGTGACAAGTTTGTTTTCAAATTCAGTATTAAGAAATGTGTTTGTATATTTTTCAAAATAAATTGGTTTAGAAAATTATCTTTCTTTACAAGGAATTAACCTTATGCTTTGAATGTACATCTAATGAAATCATAAACAAAATGAAGGCATTACTATCATAAGATGGTTTTAATTTTTTTCCCAGTATATATTATGCAGCTTTAAAGCAAGAAGGAATGAAATAGTAATTCATTTACTGTAGATAAACGTTTCTCCCCTGTATAACAGAATGAAATGTTTGTAAAGCTGATTTAATATATTTATGTTTTATGCCAATTTCATTATTCAAGAATCTGACCCTAGTGTGTATAAATTAAACAGTGCTGTCAGAATACAAATAACTTGATGCCACGTTTATTTCTCTCAGTTTTGTTCTGACATCATGGAGGAACTTGACACATTGCTTCCATTGGCTCTGGCATGCAGAGATGATTCTCTTCAGGAAATTAGAGCAAACTTTGTAGAGGCCTGCAGCAAAGTGGCAACAGCTGTCCTGGCAAGACTAGAGGAGAAAAGCAAAGACGTTCCCTCCAAGGCTCCCCTGCAAGACTTGTACGCTGCCCTTTCCACAGCGATATATGTCTTTCAGCATTTTACAATGTATAGCAATTTAATGAGAGAAACAAACAAAAAGTGAGTCCCTTTTACTTATAATGGTTTAATTCAAACATAAATGACATTCCATTTTGGTGATACAGTATGGTGGTAGTTTTCCAAATTGCATCATATTTTTTAGCACACGCACTGCGTGTACTATTTATGGAAAGACCTGAATCAAAGCTATTGATAATCTAAAGCAGCCATTACAAAACAAATTATTTATGTTTAAGATCTGCATTTGATTTGCAGATCAATATTTTTTGTTTATTAAGCTTGAGTAAATAGGATTGTCCAGTGAACTGAATGTACTCTGCTCTCATATAAATAAAGGGCTAACGCCTTAATTTCCTTTTCTGACCTTTGCAATAGCTGAATTTTCATAAAATCTGATTTAGCACATAGCAATCTTAAAGGACAGTATAAATATACATTCCTGCACTTTTTCCTTACACCATCTGTATTCAGAAATGTGAACAAATACATCCAATGTAGTTTTAGAATTTATTTTTCATTGCATGCAGAATAAAAATTAGAAGAGATATGAAGTAGTAGTGCAAAGTCTAAGACAGTGTTTGGCCTGGGGGACAATATAACTACATTTGCTGTGCTTTTAGGAGATTTTGACTTAAGATACAAGGAATCTCTTTATTGGCCCATGCGTTTCTGGCCATATGTAATTTTAAAGTAGAAACTGGGCCTTCTGGGAGGGACACCTGAACTAGTGCAATTTTCAAGGAATGTATGATTTCTAAGGGGTTGTATGCACTGTGGAGCTACTTTCCCTCTGATGTTTTACTCACTGCTGCATGAAGTGTATCTTTGTGAATGGGAAGTCTGAGCCAAAATATTGCTCAATAATTCTACTTATGTGTATTATGAAAGAGTTTTAGTACATACTTACCAAAAATAATCTCTGGACTCTGTGTTTTTGTTTTCTTTATCACACTCAGTGCTGATGCAATTATGCTTCAATGCAGAATCTCCCAATAACTGAAGGACAAATGTACTTTTATCTCAGAAAACAGGATGAAGTAATATATTTCTCAGTGACTTGGTTAAATGAGAATTTATAGATGAGCAGATATATTTAAAGAACTTGTGAAACAAAGACCAGATATTTTTCAAAAGTGAATGCTAGGTTCAGACTGCAGGACAGAGAGGAAATGAATGATTGATACCTAATAATCAAAACCATTTGCAGTACTGGGGATTGTTACCTCCTACTGCACAGCCTTTCAATCTTTGCCTCTTTGATCATTCTCTCTGAACAGACCCCTGTTCCTAGTGCCTGTCCAACAATATCAGGAATTCATCAACGTTCTCCAGTTTCGAGTTACGAACTACTGCGTCAGAGTTTGTGCTACAAGCATTTTACAGGATGCTGAGAGCCACCACTGGGATGACTACAAAGCTTTTTATGAGGTGTGAGGTTAAGTTTACTGTGCCTCCCTTTTACAAAATGTGTTTTACTGGCTGCCAGCTCTCTGACTAATTAGAAGCATAAGATCAGCATTATTTTTACATAAAGATTATTGGAATTTACTATTTTGAAATATCTATTATTGCATACAAATGCCTCTGTAGAAGTGATGTAGGAAAACATAGTCATTTAAAGATGGGATAAATCATTACCAGGGAGTGTTTGTGTCATTTGCTTAATAAAATATTGTGTGTCAAGTCCAAGACATTTATACAGAACTCAGTAAAGAAGACACTGTCATTTTAACACTTCTTCTTGTAGAAAATGTAACATATGAATATGAAAGACAGCTATTTTTCTCCTGGAATTTTTTAATCTGATTCTTTGATTTTTATTTTCAGTTGGTTCCCCTTTTTACTTTTTGTGAGTGAAGGACGTAACAAAGAAAGGTTGTCAATATAGTTACCTTCAGTATTCAACAATGTGTTTCTGAAAAAACTAGTGCCATTTCACCTGCATTTTGAAGTTACAGGTCTGCTCTTAAACTATAATCCTAATGATTCTGTGAAAAAACACTAAAGATCAAGTGAATTGTTATAATTTATTTCGGGGGTTTTTCGTCCCAGTTAAATGCAGACATAGACTGACATATACTGTTTGAAATTATTTTCACTTAATTTCAGGATGAAGTGGAAGTTTTATATGTTTTTTATCAACAACAACTGAGTTCTCCAGGAGACAAAGTCCTGTCCTTCCTTATATCATTTGCTGTCTGAGAGAACTAGGGTGTTTTTGTTAAGCATTTTCTAGAATTCTTACATGAGAGAAACCTCTGTGTGATGCATGTATTCTGCAGATGTAATATAAAAAGCTGCTGAGTCAGTGACAAAAATCCATACCGGATGGGTAATGCAGACCTTAATCTGAGTAATCTGTCAAAATGCCCATCCCTCAAAGACAAGCAAACAAGCATTTTACTTTTGTTTGAATGTGAGCCCAGATGTCCTGGGTTGATAAGGTAAGAAATTTAGTGGCTTTTGGCAACTGATAAATCATGATAGGGTCTTCACTCTCTGTAGTCTGTGTGGTGCGCTGTCCTGTGTATTAGTGGCCCAGTAACTATTCACCATGGAGGAAACCTAATTGCCAGAAATAGCTGTCTCAGGAATAAAGAGTATGGATTAGCTCAACGATTTTATCATCACTGATCAGAACTCATGGGTGTGTAGGAAGAGTGAAAAAGCCGGTATCTCGGCTCTGTACACTTGCAGGACTTGAGGTGGGAAGTATGTAATTTTACGTCACCACTCTGCTCTTTTTACTGGGACACAGGTCTTGGCCCAAGGATGGACCATGGTCTGCTCAGAGTGCCTTCAGGAGGCATGATGCTGAGCAGCTGCTACTTCCATTGAGCTCCTGTATGCATCCCAAATGGAAGAGATTGGCCTAAGACCTATTGCTTGTTACAGAGGCAACGTCCTGCTGAAACTTCTCGCAGCGAGAGGTGGCTCCTTCCGAGGTCTAAGCTTAGCAGGAGGTGTGAAGCTCTGCCTCGTAAGTCGTGCAGATCCTGCTGAGCTCAGAAAACAGGAGTAGCTTGGAGCTAGGCGCCAGAAGGTCGTGCCAGTCATCAAGAGCAGGCTCTGGTACGAGCTCCTCCTCTCTCAATGGGAATGCACTCTTGCGCTTGTGCGAGTCAGTGGCTCACAGCCCTTGCTGCGTTTTCACTGGGATCCACTGCTGTAAACAGCACCGTGATCTTTTTTCTTTAATGGGAAGCTGCACTTGGCCCTCTGCTTCTGCTTGTCTCTTGAGTAGCCCAGCTCTTGAATCTAGTTTAGGTCAGGACCCTCACTACCCTTTTCCCCGTTGTCCCCCAGTTTTGAGTATTACATGCAACTATAAAAGATTCAGTCCTCTTCTGTAAATCCTGAATGCAATTTCATAAAGAAAAAAAAATACATTCCATTGTGCTTCCACAAAATAAGCAAAACATTGCCTGTCCTTTGTGTGTGCTGTTTGCATGAGTAGGGGAGAAGGAAGAAGAAGAAGAAACCTTTCTTTCCTCATTCTTGTATTACATGCTTAATTACAAACTAAATGGCAATCCTACACCTCAGGGATCACATGAAGTTGCTCTCTTCTTGTTCCCCAATAGTACAGGCCATTCAAGTGGTATTAGTGGTATTAATATGTGGTAGCCTTCCTTCCATTCCCCATTAATGACATATTGACTAATAAAACTGTAAGTGACCCAGAAGGAAGGCAAAACCACTGAAAGACAAAGGGAAAGGAGGAAGGGGCAGGGGACAGTGTCTGTGTTTAATTACACAGAGCTGCACTTTCCGCATCCGTTTATTTGTTTGTTTGTACAGTGGTAACATCTGAGGACAAGAAGCTTGCTAGCAAATGGTTATTACAATCTATAAAAGAATTTTCTACGTTGTTAAAATAAGAGTAATGTATTTTTAAATATTTTTGGACTTTCATAACTAATGTCAGTACCTGCTCACCCATCCTCCCTCTGACATGCACCTCATGCAATAAGGGTAACTGGCATTAAAAGAAAAGCCAGAAGACCTATTATGATTAGAGGGTAAACACAGAGATTGTTATCACTGTGAGACGACAGGAAGTTTTGAATATCTTTTAGGGAAGTTAAGCAGAGATTTTGTGAGATACAAGTAGCCAATCTGTGGTAATGCGAGATCTGAGCTGAGCTCTAAGAGCACAGTTCCCATCCAGCACTCGGAGTCTAAGCTGCCAGGGAGTGAAACTCTCTGGGTTCAGGATCTCGCTGGTAGAGTGCACTGAACACCCACTGGGCCAGCTCTCCAGATCACGTTTTCAAATGGAGCTTTGAGAGTAGCAGACATCTGCTGTAGCTTTGGGAACTTATGTTTTCTAATAGTCAAAGAATAAAGAATTGTCTGTTCAAAGATAATATTGAGTGGCTTATGTAATAAAGCGCAGCTGCTTGTTTCCTGATATATAAGCTAAATAAAAGCTCACATCTGTTTGTATTATACAAAGCCTGCAAAAATAGCAGATGTTTACTAGTAGAATTGTCTAGAAATGGCAACAAATAGAAAAACAGGTCAGAAAAGGGGAATGAATCTCTTTTAAATCTTCAGTGAAGCTGTTGCTTCTTCAGTGGAGGTACAATGTTAGGAAACAGGTATTATTCAATCTACTGCTTTAAATTAAATAAAGCAGAGAAAATGAAGCAATTTGTGTTTACAGTTACATAGTTAAAAAGCAAAACTTGCCAACATTCTGTTACTTAAAAAAATAAAAACCCTATGTTAGAAGGTCAATTTAGAATTATATTTCTGGTTGTTAAGTCTGCATGGTTTTTGAAATTTTTTAAATTTATTTTTGTAAATCAAACATATAACCTAAATAAATTAGCTTCCATTAGACATTCAAACTAATTATTTTTTATGTGGTAAGTTTATTCTGTAACAGCTGAAATGTTTTTGCAAAGAAAGGGAAATGTTAGTAAAATGTCTGTAAGGTAGGGTTAGAGGTTTATTTCTGGATAACTTCTACTGGAATGTACCTCAAGAGTAGTCATGGTAATATATCTAAGAAACCTAGATTTACAGAAATGTATTAACATTTGAGTTATGCTAAGTTATGAAATTATGTTATGAGTTGAGTTGTGAAGTGAACTTGTACTTTCTTATAATGATGTTTCAGTATATCATGCAATAATATTGTAATTGTATTTCATATAGGAAAAGCAGGAGATTATTTTAATATGTCCATTATTTTATTATATGAATTTTTGGTCAATATAAGACAATCCTATTTTACCTGTGTGGAAACACTTGTCAAATGCTTGATTGTTCAAAATACCAGAGTGATTGTTTTTTATTTGCCTGTCGGAATATGCTTAAAACAATTATAAGTTGTCCATGGTTGTATGTACAAAGAAAACTAGGCATATAATTTTCTTTTGAAACTTATCTGTAATACATTTTTCCCTTCTGCAATGGTGAAACTTGGAAAATCAGACATCTTAATGATTTCTTTTTCTTTTTCTTTTTTTTTTTTTTTTCCTAAATAAGATTTTTAGAAATGCCTACACCAATCACAAATTTAATGACTAGAGCAGTGGTTGCAAGTTTGGTACTTTTGTTCTTTGTCATAATTTACCACTTTTTAATATAAAATACACTTCAAATATTATGGCAGAGAAATACTGAATAATGATAACTTCCAATAATCTGATAATGTGGTGTGTTTAAAAAGAAGCCAGATTATTTTGCTTCTCCTTATTATTAGAGAATGCCTATCAAACTCTTACAGTGTTTTACAAATTATGGGGTTTTTTTAATATTTCTGATAATGCTAAAATATCAACAAATTCTTAAAATATTTCTTGACTCTATTGGAACGTGCGAAGTGAAGATTCAAGACTTTGTTGTGATACAGCTATTTTCTGAATAGGTATTAGTTGAAATATTTAAATGTGCGTTGAACTATGTACTTCTTAGAGATATTATGGATGAACCAGTGTGATTTTGAGTCCTCTGTATTTATCTCTGTGTCTTATTGGGATGGCTCTGTGTAGACAATGAAATATTAATACCAATGCTGATTCTTTCCCAGAAAATGTTTAGTTTCAATGACTTACCATTATAAGATGAAAAAAGGTATTGTACTAAAAGTATCTGGACTTCTCTTATTATCAGTTTAATTGTTCACTTGTTATTTTTTTCTGCTTTTACTGCATATCTATTATATATAACCAAAGCTTCGTAATCACAGTTATGTGTAGCAGTTATGAATCTGGGGAAATACATATGCTTAAGTAATTTAAATAATTATTTTCTTTTGAGGACAAAGAAACTGTTATATTAAATTCATGTGACTATTCTAGTGAGTACAGAATACTGTATATGTTTTTAACCTAGACTTACAACACTGTGGGTTTTGAGAATAGGTTAATTAAGGATATAAGAGGTCAAATGCTGTGGTTTGGTTTTGTGACAGAGCTCTACTTTTGTAACTGAAATGGAACATGTGTTTCCTTGCTAATAAAGATGTTTCACATCATGTCAAGGACCATTTTTTGGTCATCATGTGCCTGAAACTCTTCAGCTATTTCCCTTCAGATTGAATTAATTAGACTTACAGGAATTAAATTGACATTTTGGGAAGGTGTGTTCTTATTATTTAACGTGTGGTGGTTTTGCTAGGGGGAAAGATGCTCATTCTCTGTCCAGATGTGGCATTACTTCTGCTGTGGTCTTCATCATGATCTGTGGACTATTCTACCTCCCAAGACAGCCCAGGAGATTCTTAGAGATGTCCTAGAGCAATCTTTGGCTATGCTGTCCTCCAGATATTGTCAGGCGTGCCCCAGTTACAAGCGAACACCACAAATCAGGTAATGGTTGTATATTTAATGCACACTTTTAATGGCTAAAATAAGTAAGTCTTAGTTTTCTGTTATGCTTTAATTCAAATTTTAATGTTAATGAACACAGCAGAGGGAATAGACACAGTACTTTGATATTCATTTTAATTCAATATATTTTGTATATTTAAGTATATTTGGTAGTCACATACTAAACCGGGCAGAATAAAAGACCCCTTTTGAACTCGTGGTGAAATTGTTCCATAAACTGCGTGATTGGTTTGAAAGCCTCGTGATAAACAGTGCATTGAGTGGTGGCACAACTGAAAATGTGGGCAGAGTTGGCAGCATCAGGTTTAGAAATCAAGCCATTGATTCATGAAGAAAATTCCATGTGTTCCAATAGAACATAGGTTTTCATAGAGCTTTTCAAGTGAAAGAGCTACGAGGTCACATCAAAACATTTGCCAGAATGAAGCCAGTGGTGTAGAAGGAGAGAAGAGGAAGAGGCTGTTACTTCTCCTGTATGCTGTAGGAAATATGAAGCTGGAAGTTCTTCTTGTTGGGATTCTTATATTTTGCCAGAGAGGAGGGTCTCTTTAAGAAATACCAAAGCAGGTTTCTCCAGGTGGAAGCTTATCCTACCTCTGTCCATTCTCTTTCTATCCAATGTCTTGTTTTACTGAAGAAATTGTATTTCTTATCCTGCCCCTTTGCTATATATCTTTCCTATATGAATATGTTCCTCTTTTTAGATTTTGAAAGTGATATAGTCCATGGTGGCCATGCGAGTTAAAAACTTAAGAGCTTGTCATCTGTAGGAGATGAGAGACATTCAGCAGAGATAAGTTCTGTGTGAGCTAAGAGTTATGTGCTGCCATCATAAGTTTTATTCTGAAAAGGAGCAGTGTCGTGGAAGCTTAAGCAACTTGCAGAAGTTCACATACCTGGAATAGGTGGAAAAACCCCAAAGCACCTATTTGTATGCTCTACTCCTGCCCTAGTTTACTGTGATAGGCCCTTCTATATCTTTAGGTACAGAGAGTTTTCCTGGAAACTTTCCTGGAAATATCCTGGAAAAAAAATTACCCTGAAACATGAAGAATATGCATTGATACAGTATTTCTTATATATAGTATTAGTCAATTCTATATGAATTTGCTTCAAAATACTGTACAAGAGAGAGCTTTTTACGTTGTCGTTTTGCAGAGATGTTTTATTTAATAAGGTCATTCTTGAAATCGTCACTAAGTGAATTGAATTATTCAGTCATGCACAAATGAAAAAAGCAATTTTTAATTAATAGCATTCAATATATTTTTACCACAGAAGTTTTAAAATTTTTTTTTATAATACTGTACTTTGGTGGGTGGGTCTTTTCTCCCAATGCTTCTTGAAATGTTAGAGATCTGATCTGTAATATAGATAAATATCTGTTCATGTGTGTTTGCCTAGATTTTCCAAAAATAAGACAATCCTTAAAAATGCAGATGATCACATATGCATCCATTAGCTTTTAGGTACTTAGATACTTTTTTCAGTCCAACATCATGCCTGCCATATATTTTGTTTTATCCATCTATTTCCTATCTGTTGTATGTCAGCATAGTCTTGTGAGATTATGTTGTTGCAGTTTGGGTTCTTGCTGTTGTTTAGGCCAATGACCCATGATGCTTTGCCAGCCAATATCAACAGGCAACAGATTACTGACTGAGAAATGTTCCATATCATAGTATGTTGCCTGGCAGTTAAAATTTAGCAAATTGAAGATTTGGCTCACTCATCATTTCTTGTTTGCTCCATCAGGATTTGAAAATAGTATGTACATTCTAATTACACTTCATCATAATGAAAACTAAAATTAATTTTATTTAGTTGTAGTTTAGAAGGTAAGTTGTTCCTGCCTAGTGGCATTGTTCTTTGGAAGAGGAAACTTCCTTTTTTTTTTTTAAGTCCTCTTTTGATTGGTTTCAGTAACAACTTTTCCGTGGAAGTGCTGAATTTTTACAGTGTAGTGGATTCAGAATTCCTACATCACTAATGGAAGATGAAATTTGAAGTCTGTGCTATGATTTAGGTATTATGTCAGAGGAAAGCTTTGTTTAACTGAAATTTACCACTATCCTGATGTCCTAATAAATGTTATTTTCACTTTTTTTTTCTCTACAGAATTGATATTGCAGCAATTTTGATGTCCACTGAAGATATGCTCTGGTCAGTTTGCAGCTCTGTACAGGAGTTTCTGAATCCGCATGAAGACAGAGATCTCAAGATCTATAAAATACATAGCCACTGCAATAGTCTGCTCTCTGTGCTGTCTATTTTAACTTCACCACTGAAGAATTTGTATGAGTGAGTATGAAAGAAACTTCAATTTGAGATAAAATTGGTTCTTGAGCTTACATGGATAGATCTACAAGGTGAATAATTATGTTGAAATACAAATGCAATGCATAGTGTTGACACATTTTGATAGCCTTTGACTATTTCTCGATTTGGTCTCGAACTTACCTTTACTATCTTACCTAAAGCCCAATTATATCTGCTGGGATTTTATTAGCTTTTGATCAAATTCCTGTACTGCACATTTTTTTGTCCGGTGATAACGTAGACCATAGTGAATGTCTAGTTTGATTTCCTCTGTCACACAAACAGTAGAATTTCATTAATAATTACTGTCCCAAGTTTGCAATTTACTGTTCAGTTAGGACACACTTTGTTAGAAACACATTCTTACTGGTCTAAAAACATTTATTACTGTGGTACCAAAGCCTTTGGTAAGGTTTTCAAGGACTTAGTCACTCATACAATTGAAAAAATTTCATCTTCTTACTAGTTCAGATTTATCTACCTTCAGCTTCCAGGTGAATTAGTGTTCTGCTGTCATCCCATAATCTATAAGTACTGGAATTTAAAGATAATTTACTACAATGATCATCTGGTTACATGACCAGTATGCTTCAACAAATATTAAATATATTTTAAAAGAGAAAGAGTATAGAGTGCCCATCTTTATAAAATTATGTTTTCACAAGTCACAACTGTAAACAAAAAGGACACATTACTGCACTGAAACTAGGTCTGAGTCTTTTGTTGCTTTTTCATGCTAAAAAATCTGCTGTAAATTTGGTGTAAAAGACAATACAAAGTGAGATCACAAATTAAAACAACAACAACAACAACAAACCCCCAAACTAAGAAAGCCAAATCCTATTCAACTGGCTTTTATTTTATTATTCTAAATAAGAATGTTCTAGGTAATACTAATGGCACAAATAGGGGGGTGGACACCTCCTGCATTTAAGCTTCTTTAACTAAATATTTTTTGTCATCTGTGGGCACATTTTAAAAAGGTGACTCATGAACAGATGAGGTAGTCCTGCTGTGGCAATAATAATGGAGGCAGGAATGGACACTGTGGTAGCTGTAACTGCTTCTATTATCAGTTTTGACATTTCACTTTTCCTTTATGAAAGCCCTTAGAATGATGGACTAAAATAAATATGTAGCATAGTCTGTTCCCTTTAACTATTCTAGTCTCCTCCACTAATTCATGTTGTTTACAGATTATCTATACCTGGAATGATCAAAAATGTGTGCTAACTTGAGAACTCCCTGAGTTTCAGAACAAAGTGCCAATGGAGAGAGTGAGGCAGCGTATTTTGTATTTTACGTAAAATGCTACAGATTAACAACTTGGTCATACAGGTTTCATATTTAGGCATATAAATTTCAGTATCCTAATTTGATTGTCTAGAGATCAAAAACTTGACGTGCACTGGATGTAGCAGCTCATTTAATTTACTACAAAGTACTCTGCAAATCATAACCAAAATCTGGCAGCTTTTTTTAAGAAGAATACAAAAAATGTCATATTTTGTTATATAGTTACAAAAATAATATTAACACTAAAAAACATTGTTGGAGAGATGATGCATGGTTTTGTGTAAGTAAAAGGGATATTTGTTATGAACTGTGTATTGGGAACTTTTATTTTCAAAACCTGTGAGACTCCATTATCAAAAGAGTTCTTTTATATTGTATGTTTCATTACAGCCAATATTTGCCAGGTAACCTAACCCAATGTTCCGAATGCAAAGAAAAAACAGATTTACCAAATTAGCTTCTTGAATGACTATGTCCAGTTGGAAACACTTTCACATACTGAATTTTATGTTGAATTCCTAGGTCCATTATTTACTGAGTTGTGCATAGTTCATCACATTATGAATCTATCGTAGAAGTTCCTCATGATTTTAAAGGAATACTAATCCTTCATCAGTTCTTTTTTACAATTACAGCTGTATAATCAAATTTTCCATCTGTTAGCTTGGCTCTATATCTTTCAAAACTTTGGTAAAATTAACTGGAAGTGAAATAAAGATTTTTCTTTTAAATCTATCATGCTCTCTTTTGGTACTAGAAGATTTCCCTGCAGGGACTAGGTTTAAATTAATCTTTAGACTGCTTAGGAAAGTTTTGTGCAATCATAAAAGCGGTGATGACAGAACATTGTTTTCCAGGAGTTGTCTAATAATAGGACTGGCTCATTTCCAACTTACTAGAGATGCTGTATTAACTATTGCTTCCAGGGAATTAAAATTATTCAAGATTTTTTTATTATGTTTTGAAATGCAACAAATCAGTAGGGGTGCTGAAAAATTAGTAATATCCTTAACTTCAAATAAAGTGATTCTGGCATATGCTTTCCCCCCCCTAATTTTGTTATCAAACACTGTGCATCCTGCTATCACTTAGAGTTTCTTTTCTGTATGACAAGGCTACCTAGCCCTGGTCCTGAATTCACCTATGAATCTTGGTTCATTGGTTTTTAATACTCACTCATTTGTTTGTGCTTCATTTTCCTCCACCCTTCTCTGGCCTTTCTGAAGTAACTTTAGCATAATAGAAATGTTGGTTGGAAAGGACTGCTGGGTGTCAACTAGTCCAGCCTCCTGCTCAAAGCAGGAGAATCACCAAGAGTAGTCAGACATGTCTGTGTTAGCTGACCCATGTAAACCTCCAGGAATCAATATTTTACAACCCCTCTGGGAAACCTGTTCCACGGCTGCACTGCCTTAGTGCAAAGTATTGCCTAATACCTAGTGTCAACCTTCAAAGCTGCTGGCTATGGAGTGCTGTATCACATCAGCTCCCACTGAGAAAAGTTTGTCAATCTTGTCTTTGTAATTACTCTTTTGGTAGTTGTAGGCTGCCATTAAATGACTTGACCCGTTAGCCACCCCTTCACCAGAGTAAAGGAGCCTAGATCCCTCAACCGCTTGTCATAAATGATGCAGTCTAGTCATTTCCAGTTTCCTCACATCCTCCTTGAGCTGTAGGCACAACACCTGGACAAAACATTCTAGGTAAGGCTTAACTGTTGCCAAGTAGATGAAGCAAATCACTATCTTTCATTTGCTTGCCATACTCCTCCTAAAGCAGCCCAGTGTGTGGTCTGCATTGTTCCTAGTGAGAATACACTATTGCCTTGTATTCAGCATGCTACTGGCCATAAACCCTAGGCTTGAGGTTGGGTAGGGTTGGTACTCAGTCAGTTCCCAGCCTAGGTTATTATAATTCTGTTGCTGGAGCAAAAAGTTACATTTGCGTCAGTGGACTTTGTGAGTTTCTGTTGGCCCAGTCATCCATGACTTGGCACTTGACTGTTGTTTTTGTTAACTACTGTTCCTGCTTCCCCTGGTTTAGTGTCACCTGCAAATGTCCTAAATGTGTGTTCTGTCTGTCCACTTGCGTCCAGGTTGTTGAGGAAACTGCTGAACAACAGCAGTCTCCAGAATGTGCTCCCCAAAACTACCAGGTGTTTCTGTTTTCTTGCTGCTGAGCCAAACCTCTGAAAAAAGAGGATTTTCACCCCTCAGAATTTCCAGTCATCATAGTCTTACTCACTGACAAGGTTGTTATCAGTTACTCAGTTCACATAGCTGGGTTTTGTGCAGTGGGTCTAGCAGTTTCAATGCTGTTTGTGGATTTTGTAGGAGAATCCAATGCTGTTCTTCATTCATTATTTTTTACAGAATGAAATTATCCAGGAGAAGCAGGCTGACAATCTGCAGTACAACAGACCCATTTATGACTTCAGAGTAGACTCTCATCTGCGCCAAGTTGAGGGTTGCTCAAGTTGGAGCAGATCTATTGTGCTTTTTTCTGTATTCTTTAGTCTTTTATACTGAGTAGGAGATGACAGTCTTTCTTTCAGGGAAGATCATAAAGAGTAAGGTGGATGCATCTTTTTATGTTTTCATACTATGAATTATTATATCTTACTTCCTCAACAAGAAATCGAGTGAATGACTTGAATACTGAGAGAAGAATTTAGAGATTCTGTTGGTAAAATTGCTGTCTATGGGGTAAAAATATCTGTCATCCAATTTTGAAAAATGGAAATATTTCTCTTAATTTTAATATATGAGTTACAATTCATTAAGTTGCTTTTTAGTCGTGTTTATTCCTTATACAGAGCTAAATCCTTCGAAGTCTACAAGGAAATACCATTAGGATGCATCTTGTTGGCATCTCATTTTTTCACACCTGCACTAAGGCTTACAAGATCAATTCTCACCTTGTCACACTCTACTGAAGAATAAAACTACTGTAACTTGGAATCTTGCTGTGGTATTAAATACTTTCACAGATGCTATCCACTGCTTTGAGACTATAGGCAGCTGCTTTATCATAACTTGTAGTCAAAACAAATTTCCTACTAGCTATTATTATACTTCTCTTGGAAGAGTAGTTGAATAAAACTGTCTGGCACAGAGTTGGGTTTGCCTGGCAAGAATTACGTAGCCAGCAGTGGACACTGAGAAATGCTGGCACCAGAATTATTGATTATCACTAGACACTTGATTTTTTATAGTATTCAAAGTTATTCTAATATTTAAACAATCTTTAAAGATAGCAGATTATCTCCATCACTGTTTAAAAATTTGTGTAGAGGTTTTGTTATAAGCCTCAGAGTCCAAAAAGTCTGCCCTGTGCTTGTCCTTAGGAGACAGCTAAGAAACCATACTTAACAAGCTGCTTTAGCCCAAAAGTCTTTCAAACAGTTCATACACTATCAGTAGACAAAATGTGGTCGTTTTTTATTAGATTACTACCCAAACTGTATCTATCCTGCCTTCTTGTAGGAAGTTGGCTCTATGCTTGGCTATATTACAAAAAATACTTCAGAGGATGAGAGACAACAAGATTTTTTTCTTTATTTTTCTCACAATATTGAATTTATTGTCTTTAAAATAATCATTTTCTAGTTTTTCTCCCTTTATCTATATTACAATCTCAGCTTTATTTTTAATCTTCAGGTTTTCATGAATTCACAAACTCACTATGTGCTAATTCTTCTGCTCAGATATTGCTTACTTGAGATCGTTTTGATATCTGTAGTAAATTCTTCCTACTAATTTTGTTTGATTAGTAAAATTAATTTCCAAATAAATCACCCTATCTTTTGAAGAAGTTCAGAAGCTATACACCTGTCTTTCTTGTTGAACAATTGTAATTCTCTCTTTTCTTTCATTGGGGTTCTTACAGGAGACAGTGACTTTGTAGACATGTAGCTATGCTTCTGAATTACTTATATGCAGCTGTGAAAAAGAGTTTAAAAGTAATTTTAAATAATTAAATGACAAAACACAAATACCATTATGTCGTGGTGACAAAGCACCCTGTAAGAAAGAGATTTTACCTTTTAGGTTAGGAGTACCTGAAGGCTGCACTCCAGTGGGTTTCCATTCTATCTGCAGTTTTGAGTGTTTAGATCCACTCTCACTGTTTCCATGTCGTGGCAGTGGCTTTTTTTATGTCTTGTAAAAACACTCTCTTGTCCTGAGAAAGTCCTCATGTCTTTTCCTAAGGTATTTTTAAACTTCCTTCTACTCTCACTGCAATAGAAAGAGTACTGACTCAAAAGTGGGACTGATGTTGAATCACTCCAGAAAGTACAGCAAAGACACCATAAATGAGTTCTGTAGAAGTGGCATTTTTAAAGGTAGTGACTTTCTTTATATAACTTTGAAAATCCCAGCCATGATACATAAAGAAACAAGCTTTAGCGAAGGAAGGTTATTAAGATGAAAAATTCACAGCCAACTAAGTTAAAAAGTAAGGTGCAAAAGAAGTGATAATTGATTATGGTTAATGGAGGATGGATGTAACAGACTATATCCTCTCTGCTGGACTTGTATTCACTGTAAATGAGAGTAACAAGGGAAGAGGCCAAGGGGCATCCATTCCTATCACACATTCTTGCATCCTAGTGGTTGCTACAAATTGTACAAATACTAATGGATTTCTTATTAAAAGACAAATATTAAATTCTATAATCCTGTCCTTATATATATTTATAATCATATAATATCATTAATTAATAACAATAGTTAATTTTTAGTATTAGTGGATTGGACACATCTGATTTTTGCCTCTCACATCCTTTGGGTAAGAGAAGTAATGCAAGAGTGACATAAAACTAGCTTATCTAATTCTTCACCAGTCCTTATATTTGAAAACACCCTTTTTTTCAACCAGTATTCTATTTCTCACAAGCCAGTGAAGGTCCAAGCTTCTGGTTCAAATTTTTTGAGTCAGTTTAATCCAAAGCCTATAGGTACTTGCATGTTATTCAAAAGAGAGCCATTATCATTTCAAAAGATATTTTACTTTTGATTATGATAAAATTATTGATAATATGATGCATGTATTATGCAGAAAGATAAGACCTATAGAAATAAATGACTGAAGAGCAATTTGCTTATTCAATGCATTTTCAAACATAGTTTGAAAACATGCTGTATAGGAGTAAAAATAAGAAGAAACCTGCTTTAACTACTAACAGTGCTATATACCAAGTTTCAAAGAGTGAAAGTAAATAAGATATAGAATGATATTTTTAACAGTACATAAATAAATTTGCAATTATATGTATGCATACATATATTAGTACTATTTATCTTAAGGGATTTTCTGTCTTCTCTTTATATATATTTAGTACTAGTGATCCAAAGGAATTTTCAGTCTTTAATGTAATTCAGAAATATTTGGTTTCTTTCAGGTCATTTCTGAACAATTCTGATAAACATCTTCCTCAAGATTTTTCAAAAGTCTTTTATCATCCATTACACTGGTTATTTTGCATACCATCATCCTGTTCTTCCTTACTGAAGTGAGTATCAAAAGTTGATTGTTTTAAAGAATCACCAGGTAGTCAATATTAATCAAATACTGCTACATTTTGAAAAGAGTATATCTGAATAAATGTCTAATTAATATTCTCATTAAAAAAAAATAGAAACATTTAAAAATTCATTTCAGATTTCCCTAATCTTTAAACTTTAAGAGTCTGTAAGAAAGGTTGTGCTGAAAGCAGTGCACTGTGTAGCTTTTTGCTAGTATATTCATTATGTTTGATATCTGAATTATCTGTAAGGTTTTCTTGCTTTAATTAAAGAGTATATAGCTCTTGACAATAATGTAGTTGAGCACACTTGCTGTTTTGAAAGACTTATAATTAAGGGGGAGATAAAGAATGTATGCCTCTGTTTATAACTGCTGGTTAGAAAAAAGGTTTGATATATAAATAACTCATTGAAAAATACGTTGCTTGATAGTAGTTGATTTTTTTGGAGATTACTGCATGATTAGAGGCAAAAGCTTAATTTCTTTTTCTGTGTCACTGCATATAATGACAAGTTACATATGAGACATATGCTACCAGCTGTGCTGTCATTCCCTTTCTAATTTTGAACCTGAAGCACTCCCACACCAGTGTAGATCCTCTCCTAACCCCTTCACCTCCTCCTCCTCTTCAGAAGTTATTTCCTGAGAGATTTTCACTCTCCATTTTCTTGAAAAGATGCTTTTGTGAGTTGTTATTGTGTTGTCCGAGAAAGTATTTTTATATTTTGGAGGAATACGTTACCATATGAGTGGTGACCTATGGTGACCTATTGATGACCAATGTGCCATGGATTTATTACCTCTTACCTTGTACACACAGTATCTTGTACCTTGTACATCACAATATCTTCCCTATGATTTTACCCCATACTACGCAAAAGGTGCTGAATTCTCTCCATCGCCTTCACTCCCAACTACATGTCAGCAGTACTGTTACCTCCTTCCCTGGTGCCTGTGATACCTGCTGAACAGGAGGCAACAGATCTGTGACTGAGTCAAAGTTGTGTGGTTGGCTAATCAAAATGCTAAACGGAGTGAATAACTGTTGAAATCAGATTGTGTCCTTTTCCCTGCTTGAAATAGTAATTTAAGTTTTTCTGAAGCTTGAAAGATCGTGTGTTTTTACCTCTCAATTGAGCTTCAAGGAAATTTGTCAGTGGCTTTTTAAGTTATGCATGGGTGGAGAGAAAGGAGAGGAGAAGGGGGAATATAGGAGAGGGAATGACTGCATGATCACTTAAAAAGGGATCTACTCTATTTCTGGGAAAATTTATGCTCCATTAAGGACTCATTGTAGAAAAAATTATAAGCTTTTTGATGCCCTAATCCAAGGCCAGTACTTAAAATTTAAATTATACTGTGAATTACAAGTTTTGGAAGATGCCTTCACAAGTGAGTACCCTCTGCTGCGTGAAAGTATGTAAAGGAAATGCTGATACCTTTTCAGTCTGACATATTTCTATTTTTTGAGGTGGAATCAGGATTTTACAGATACTATTTAGGACAGATTTTTCTTGAATAAACAGCAGAAAACTATTCCAGAGCTTTCCAGCATTTACATATTTTCCCTGGATGAAAGGTGAGAAAACATACAACTTCTTGACCACCAAATGGGAAAATGAGGAGTCTAAAAGAAAGCACATGTCTGAGAAGATATAGTTAGTGTACCTGTGTGAGGACGCTCCATAGACATAAAGCCACGTGTACTGTCCTGGTGATAGTGAGCGAACTATGCTGGTAAAATATTTAATGTTTACATTTAACAACACACCTTTCAGCTGCTCACAAAAAACAGTGAAAGACCCTGTATGTAATGAAGTAATTTGAGGGACATATTCTGAGGTGTTCTAATTTTGTTACTGGTTTTACACTGTATATTTATATCGTGGAAGCTTTTCTTTCTTGAAATATGTCATTTAGAGTATTAACAAGACACATAATGCTTAAGTATTGTAGAAAACTATTTTTTAGAGCATCCTAATTCTTCCTTGATTGTTTTATGTTTTCACTTCTTACATCTAATAAAAATATATATTCACTGCCCATAACAAAATTGGAAGCACAGGCCATTGTACACCTCCCACCTGTGGCCACCTAATTTTTAACTGAAGACTCTAACCTGACATAAAGGTACATATTAAGTATTTGCTCTTCCTAAGCTTGATTCAGGAGAAATTTGTGCTAGTTTCTGAAATTATTTCATGTACAATTTCACTATTTAACTACTTATTTTTCATGCCTAAAAATGGCTATGATCTGTTTTCTTTTATCTACTTGACTTCAGCTTCTTTGTCAATGTTGTTAACATGAATTAGCATTAATTTTATTTGCCTTATAAAATCTTGAACTTATCATTTGAGGTTTTCTTTTTTTCTTTCTTGGATACTAACCAAAATAACATAGTTGGTTATCAAACTAATTACTGATAATTTATATTACAGTGCCTTTAGTGGCAATTGTTTATTCTTTGCTTCATTTGGGGTTTATAATCATACCATTTGCAAATCAGACTTCGGGTTTTTTTTTCTTTTACTGTACAAAACTGAACATTTATATGTGTGATATTTATATGTACTTCACCTTTTGTCACTTTTTATGAGGCTAGTCTTATTTTCACTAGTACTGAGCTACAAGGATGGGAGAACATATGCCTCTCCATATGCACGTTACAAAACTTCTCAGTGCATTTATTGGTGCTAGCTTCATGGCTGTAGGGAATGTCTGCTATATTTTATTTTTCCTCCAAGTGAGTCACACCATTGTACATTTCAATTTGCAAGAGGCTTAAAGAGCCAAGAACTGGTGTATATTACAACATGATAACTTCCCATCTGGTCAATGACAGACAAGTTTTATTTCAACTCAAATATTCTAAAAATGGCATTTATTTCTAAAGTCATTTAAAATATTATCCTTCATAAATTTAATTGACCAAAATTGTCCCTTTTTTTATAGTTTGAAGGCAATGAGTGACCTTATTACATATGATAATGTGGCATTCAAGGGAGAAACAAAATGAAACTGGTCCATATATTTTGACTGAATTAGTGAAGTGTTGAGTTTGCTCTAAGCCACAGGACTAATTCTAGTGTGAATACAGTAATTGTTTTAATTTAAACTTTAATTACGAACTACTAATTAGTTCTTAATGTGCATTAGAGTTTTTATATATATATATATATATAAGTAATCTTGAACACACAGAAATTAAGATAATACTATTAAGAATGCCAAGCCCTAATGTTGAAAGTTTGAATGCAGTATGTGTTTTAAATATGGAAAAGTTATTTTGGCTGCAAGTTCTATCAAGATTTAAATGTATATGTGTATGTATTTTTGATAAATATTAGAATCCACTATGTGCTTATATGCAAAAATATAATTGTCGAGCCAGTGCTACATTATGAACGATTATATGTATAATGTACCAAATGAAAATCACAAAAGCTTTGCAAAAGTTTTCATGGCACATAGATTGCTTATCGACTCACAGGTATTTGCTTTACTGTTAAAATCCCAAAGCCTGAGGTGTATAAAATCCTCCTTTACTAAAATGACTATTACAGTATTAACTGTGAAGTTTTGACATGATAGTGCGATGTAAAGGTCCTGCTGGGAACTGGGGTTTTGGAAGTTTGGTTTCCTTAGGTTACTTCAAGGTTGCCCTGCAGGATACGTGGCATACTGCTTTTCTGGTAATGGGAACATACATACGTGTGAGAGACTAAGCCGGAGGAGTGTATCAGCTGGCATTTTCGCTTCCAGGAGTTGCAGTTCTGTATTAGGTATATTGTCTGTAGTGCAACCTTGATGGAAGAGCAAAGTCTTTGTGCAGTCATCTCTCGGGTTTTTTTCATGTGTGCGCACAAGCAGGGTTGGGTGGTGGCACACTTGTCCAAGTCAGATGGCCGTAGAAGTGTGCAACGTAACAGAGCAGTTCCCCTCCATTAGAACAGCCACATGAACCCCTTTTAGCTCTGTCCCAATAGTTTTGTGTAAATGGCACATAAAGTATATGTGCAGAGGCATATAAATCCTTCTCTAGTCTGACAGGAAAATGTAGCTCATGATGAAGAAGGCTTTAACTTATGCTGAAGGTGTTGTTTGTGTACTGGCAGATAATGTTTATGCCTGCATTGTTAACGCATCAGTGCATATGTAGTTTTTACACTGGTGCATGTAAAATTTATGTGCATAAAAGTTTACATATGCAGTGCATAAACTTTCAGTGTTAGCAACTAGTGTTGTATAAACTTGTAGCCAAAATGAATGAACACAATGGCTAAACATCAGTTGAAATTTAATTTTAAAACCTTCATAATAATGAAAAATTAAGCTTTCAAGGAAAAAAATTACTCGCAACCCAATTTTGAAAACTTCTTTTTAAAAATGTTTCAAGAAGAAGAAAATAGTAAATACAACAGGTGACAGACATCTTGCAGGACAAGATTTTTCCATTTATTTTTTTTTTTTAATTTAATTGTTCCAGTGTGAGTTCAACAGCTGGTGTTGGGTCATCAGCTGAGTTCAGAGGAAGCCCTGGGATATTTTTGTTTGGAAACCTATACTTTTGTCGAACATGGAAACTGCAAACAGAAAACAAACTGCAATGTCCTTAAAAGCTAATGCATTTGTACTATGCTTTCTCACTTTTCCCTGCTGGCAAAGTAGTTATCCAACCAGTCTAATATTTCAGGTGGATTTTTCAGGACGTGTAAGAATTGGTCAACCTAATGTGGAATCTTGCAGCCCCTTTGAGCATTCTCTCTGTTTTTTAATTAACAGCTTCATATAGTTCATCAAGGACACTTCAGAGCTCTTACTAAACAATTAATGTAATAGTGAACTGAAGAATAGTAGCCTTAAATTTATTCAAGCACAGAAAAAAAACCCTTTTTGCCTGGTAGAACAAGGCAAACATGGTTCCATGGAAGAGATAAGTGAGGTTGCTTTGTATCAGTTATAACTTTGGCAGACTACCAAATGTTAATTTGCTTTTAGCTAGTTGAGATTAAATGTAATTCCTTCCCTGAGCTGCCTTAAAGTAAG
Source organism: Haliaeetus albicilla (assembly GCF_947461875.1). Taxonomy (NCBI): domain Eukaryota; kingdom Metazoa; phylum Chordata; class Aves; order Accipitriformes; family Accipitridae; genus Haliaeetus; species Haliaeetus albicilla. Next base: position 70,176,654 of record NC_091516.1, on the reverse strand, counting down.
CAAGCATGAAAGCGTTTTCAGAGTAATCTGGGAGGAATTGACATTTAAGGGAGTTAGCATTACATCTGCACTTTAAGGATATTAATTTCATAGATAAATTAACTACATTATTCTGTCTTTATCTTACATTTTGAAAGGACTCCATCAGCCAAAGAAATGACAGCCCAGGGTCAGCTGAAACTGCTGTTATCCCAGCCGTACTGTAATTTGAACTTGCTTTTGGAAACATTGCTACATCATGACTGTCTGTTAGTGAAAATTTTACTGAGAAGTTCAAGTAAGTACTTATACTGTCAATCCTTGTAAGAACATCAGTGAGAACACAAATTCATTTTTAACTACGTAAATACTGAAGCAAGGCTGTCAACCATTTTTTGGGGGTGTCAGTAGCCATTCACTTATCAGTAGGACGCTTCTTGAACAGATAAGGAAAAATCATCACTTTTTGAATGTTTTGCAGTGTTTAATGTTTTGCAGTCTATGTTAGTATTCATAGTTTCAAAGCAGAATACAGTTTGATAAAATAGGCTGCTATCATAAATGCAAAGGAGTCAAAATGAATTTTAGCTTAACAGAGCTTTGATGCCACAACTGGTTTACACAGATTTTTAAAAGAGTGCATCAGTAGTCTGAAAGATCACTTTCAAAATTATGTTTCAACAGTGAAAAGCTTCTTAGAGGTTTTTTTTAGGTTATTATATGTTTGCCACTGTAGGCCATTCTAGAAGTACATTTATATGCTTCCTCATTATATATATAATCAACTGTTTGACATAATTTTACTGTAATAGTGAATGAGAGTCTCAGTTTCTATCTTTCTTCAGCAAAAGAATTCTCCCTACTTACCAAAAAAACCTATTACGTCCACATAATGTAAGATACAACATAATTTAGTTCTGTCATTTTAAAGTGGTCTAACATTTGTCAGGGGTACAACATTGCTTCCACTTCTGTCATGCATCTTATTGAGAGCTGCACTGCATCCACTTGCCTATTCAAATACCTGTCATCTTTTACAAAGACTGACAAATGTTTGATCAGGATCATATTCTTACCCTAGTGCTATCCAGTATTGAATTTTACTAGCTGCTTAAATTATCACAGGTATTAAGTGACAGAATGTATTCATCTGTTGACTGACCAACCTCTTGAGCTTCAGGGAAATATATGCTACTTTGGATTAGAAAATGTGCTATTTACACAGACTTTATTAATATAATTACAATATTGGTATGAATAAACTTTCAGTTTAGATAAAGTTGAAACCTGTGATGATCCCTATCTTCTAACTTAATTTCAATATGATTAATTATCTAATGATAAAATTATTGTATGCCTTATTCCTTCTCCTATACAGCAGCTTTCTGATGCTGTATAAGCTTTTTTTTTTTTTAATTATGTGAACTGTTATGTATTAGTACAAGGAAAGTTGGACTAATAAGCTATACCTTAGTAGTAGCAATGACAGTTTCAGATTCTTCTGTTCAGTAGGATAAAAGGCTTACAGAATTATGTACTCATCAACAGTAAAATTTTGCAGTGTGTAGTATTATGCATGAAAACAGATAGAAAGCTAAGCATACCGTAGTTTTTGAGTGATTTGCCCTAGTGATAACAAAACTATTTAACTAGATGATAAGAAATTTTTTTAATAGGAAAAGCCTTCTCACATTTTACTTTATTTTACAGTCTTTCCTTTTCCCTTTAAAAACCATGCTAGAAGGCAAAAATTCTGTGTAAAGAGGTGCTTGTATGTAGATGTTTTTAGGTAATGATAACATTTTTTTGTATCGTAGCAATACTTTTGGATGCTTAGAGTAGGCATCACACAAACGCATTTAATTTAATAGCACTCCTGTTGCTCTCACATGGTTGTACCACGGTGAAGGTCAGAAATAGTCTATATTCCCCATCATAGTAGGGAGTACTGTTGCAATTGGCAAAGTTGTCTTAGTAGAAAGAGTATTTTGGGAGAATGCATGTATGCATGATTTAGTGTTGCTAAATATTATAAGAACATTATCGTACTTGTTGAAGCTATTGAAACTCCATGTACGTAACTGTAGCTATCTGGACAGGGAGGCGACAAGATTTGGACTTTTTTGGACTTCTTTGGTCATTTTTTGTGCAATATGATATATGAAATGTACATCAAAAGTAAAATGCTCCTCCAATATGAAGTTATCACATCAAAAATTCTAAAGGCAATAAATCAGGCTAGCCAAAACTAAACCCCTTATTTGTCTCCAGTGAGTATGGCCACTGGGTAAAAGGCACCTTTGAAAAAATAGTTGAAAAATTGGATTTGCTTATTGGACCTTTATAACTTAAACTTATAACTTAAACTTATAACTTAAACTACAAGTCTAAATAACCTAGGTGTATTGAATTACAGTTAATTACAGTGTAATATAATCCCAGAGTTGTTTTGTATAGGTCCAACATTCAGAAAATTTCTTCTAAGACATGTTCTTGAGTGAATGAAGGGTCTAGGGTGTTTGTTGTGCCTTTGCAGAGAGAAATAATGAAGGTAGCCACTACTGTTGTTAATTTTCTGACAAAACAAAGTGTTTTGCAATTTTCTTGGTGGAATTTTTTACCCGAATTGCTTTATCACCCATGGATATGAAACAGAAATGGATTATTTTGACAAGCAACAAATAATAGAGGAATAAAGAAAGTGGTGCTTGCGTAATATGAGTTATTGAATCCAGCAGATGCTAATACGAAAACGGGAAGGGTGAAAGTGAACTCTGAGAATTTCTGCTAGACTTGCTCTAATGCACAGCATGCCAGCAGAACAGTCTGTGATTTCTTGTTTGAGAGCCTTTATTTCCAGGAACAAGGAGTTTGTCTTTGCATAATAAAGCAAAAAGCAATAGCTCTACTGAATTACACTGTCCCAACACAGGATTAATACCAAAGGGAACCTCATCAGTCACCAGACATCTCACCATTTACCAACAGCAGATAAGAAAGAGGTCACTGAGAAATTATCAACAAGGCACATCCGAGGCCTTCAATCAGTCCTTGGGCCTCATACATACTTTTGTTTAAGTAGAAGAGATGGTAGCACCAATTTAATGATGTACAATAGAAAAAGCAACGTATTCCTTTAAAAAAAATCTTATTCATTACAATGAGTACATGAGACTCCAGTTGTTACAGAGATTTAATTTCATTTTCTACACACACCTTTAAAGTGAATACTGGCATGTGGAGATAAACTGGAAGAAAACTGCTTTCACAGCAGGACAAGGCCATTGGCAGTTTCACCTAATGTTTTTGGCTTGCACAATGCATATTTGAGAGACTAATGGAAGAGGGTATTGTGTAGCCTGGACAGTTAAAACTAGATGATATCCTCGTCCCCACTGAAACTTTGAAATAAGAACTGATAGCAACATTTGCAAATATTCTGTGATAAGTTTAAGGCTGCAAATCTGAAATTGGACCCAAAGAAATGTGAGTTGCTTCAATAAGAAATTAACTTACCTTGCACACATAAAGAGGGTGGGGAAGGGAGGATTTCCACTGATAAAATAAACCTGTGTGGTGCAGTATCAGCCAACTCCCTAGACACTAATAGATATGAAGAGTTTTCTAAGACTGTGCTTTTATAAACTGATTTCTGGCAAGAGAAATGACTTGAAAATGTATTTTAGATTGGAAAGATTTTTTTTTTTCCCCACTCCAATTCTTTGCAGCTCTTTAACAAGCATAATGTATAATGGATCATTTTAAGGTAAATTTTAAGCACTAATTAAATTTTAATTAAGTTTAATGAAATTTAATTAAACAAATTAAATTTTAGGCATTTAAAAGTAAATAGTACGGATTTTTTTTTTAAAGTTACCCTAAAAGAACAGTGAAAGGTGGTAACTTTACCAACTGACCTCACTTAGGAATCAGACTGAACTTTTAGTGACAGTAGTGAGTTATTGCAAAAGAAAATGTACATTCCTTAAATAAATTACCATCACCATTAAAATCCTAGCATTGGCTAAATGTGTATAACAATGTAAAACTTTTATTTCAAGTACTTGAAGGTCATTATTTTTGTACTTCCTTGTAATAATGCCTTGGATTTAATAATCCTGAGACACAGTCTACCAGGCAGCTGGAAAAACTAGTAACTGTGCTAGTCCCATGGTTCAACCACACACAGTTTTGGGGAAATACAGTCTTGCAGGTTTTTTGACAAAACTTGGGTGTTAATCTGCAACACTGTCCTCATTAGGAGAGCACAAGTAAGTCTCTTAGAAGAATTTATATGCTTGTGCAGAGATAGCTCTCTCCTCCAGATACCTGTGGATCATCCAGGATGAGGCTTGTGAGTACAGACTCCTGAACACCTGAAAGTTTTCTTAGCTTCTTAGTGATCGCAAACTGTATCATGGTAGCCTAACAACAAAAGATTAGAAAATTATTTTAGAAGTGGCATCTGCTTAAAATATCTATCTGACCAGTAAACTTACTGGATACTGTACTTGCATAACCAATGTGGTAAAATGGTAGAAGGGTTTACTGGTGTGATGTACTTCTAGCTGGAAGATCAATACAAAAGGGACCTTAATCAGATGTCCTATTTCTTTTGATGACTTTCCAGTGGTAAGCTAAGGAAAACAGTAAACAGATTCTATGGAGTTTCTGAAATATTGATAGGAATTTCCATGTGGACTGTAATGGAGCCTTGCTGAGAATCACATACCTTCTCTTGACAAAGTGTGAAGATGGTCTCTGTGATTTATCTGTGATAGTCTCTGTGACTGTGATATATGGTCATATGGAGAGCTTTACAAAGACCTGGTCATTTCTGGTAGGAACTTCTTGCTACAGTAGAGCTCTAGACTGAATGCATTTTAAGAGGGTAACCTGTTCAGTATCGATCCCAATACATAGAGTAATACAAAGGAGGTAATGTGGCCATAGGACTAAATTCAGCATTGCCTCATCAAATTTTGGCTATCAGAATGCCCCAGTTTTGGTATACTATGCCATAAAATCACTGCTGGAGGTATTCTTATAGTAATGATTTTTTCTATTTGACATGGATAAGATATATTTCACAGAAGCTATTAATGCAGAGATTCATTAATGGAAGCTTCTTCTCAGATAGTTGAAAATAAAATGTTTAGAGAGAAAAAATTCTAAAGGGAGTTGAATGAGAGTAAAATACTATGGGATAGGTGATGTATAAGGCACAGAATTAGTTTGCTGCTATGTTAATAATTTATGGGCAGATGACACCAAGTTTGATAAAGTCTTTTTGTCTTGTGTTGAGCTTCTTAATTGTCACAAATTTAGGATTCATTGGATTCACAGGTAGCAGCTAATACAGGAGATATTATTATCTGGGTTTTACCAAGTTGAAATGGGTAGGGTTAAGATCTGCATTTCATTCAGGATAGAAGTAATACAATCTAAAATTTCCTTTTGGAATTAAAAACTAAAATAATAGACTTTCTGCCAAAATGAAGTCATATTCAAAGTTACAATAGATTGTAGCTGTCAAGACTGACTGGAGAATGATTGCATTGGAGAGGAGCAACTCTATGAGAGACAAGTAAAATGATCTACCAGAACAGATACAGAAAAAGAATAGAAAAAAAGCCAGTGACAGAAGAAGCACTGAAAACATAGTGCAAAGAAGCAAGTAGTGCAGAGTGCCTGCTGAAAGATTTGGTTCTATAAACAAGCAAAATAGTATCCTTTTCACATCCTTTATATTCTCATCAGCTTCTGTGATTTAAACTATAAAGAAAGCAGAAGTTTTATGCTCTTTTCAAATAAAAGAACTGTATCAGAAATAACTTGACCCATACTCAGTTTCTCTTCCTAAATGAAACAGCATGTATAAATTTGAATTTTGACTACTTCTGTTGGTCAAAAAAGACAGCATAACTGTTTATAGCTTGTCTGTCTTGTAAGGATTCACTAGGGAATGAGAAGTCTAGAGTCAATAACAAGATTTTCTAAATTCAGTAAGATTCATTTCATGACTAAACCAGTAGCAGATAAGAGGTGGATGAGTGTGATAATGTCAGCAAGTTACTGGGAGTTATTTCTATCAGTAAGAAAGAAATATGGATAAATTAGGCTTGTAAGTCTGCCTCTCTGAAGATATATTTTTAAAATACATGGTACTATCCCAAGAAGTTAAGTGCATTATTTGTCATAGGAAGAATGACTCATTGTGACTGGTTAGGCCGTAGTTGTTATTCACTAGATACATAATTTTCTTATAAAGATATTTATTAATAATATTGTAATATATTATGGTATTCTCTGTGTGTATGGAACATTATGCTGTATGGAAATAACAAATAGCAGATTTTCTTTAACAGGTACCTAGGATAAGTATATAGCTATATTTATGTATGGATGTAAGTCCTGCTAAAATGAAAAAGAAGCATCTCCCTTGAGCTACCTATAGGAGCTTTAGATTCCCTTCAAAGATTAGCTTTTGATATACAAATGCAGTGAGTGGAAAAAAGAGAAATATATAGAGAGAATCATCAATGGGCAATAACTATGATGCCTATCATATAAATACTGTTCTTATGTGATGATTAACAAGAAGGCTGCATTGGAGTTCAAACTAAGATGAATATTTAATGTTATGACAGGTGAGCTAATAAACGTTAAAGAAAAATTCTAAGGCAAGAGAAATCTGCATATCTTTCTGTAGACTCCTAATTCATAATATTTAACCAGCTATACTGATCAACTAGCTAAGCCTTTCAACCAGCTGACATTATCCTTTAAGGTCCCTTCCAACCCAAACCTTCCTATCATGCTATGATGCATGCCAGTTTATTAGTCAGAAAACTCATTTCAACCTGAGCTTTGAAGGGTCAGATATTACAACAAGGGCAACATTTACATCAGGGTAAGAGAAGAAAAAGCTGATGAAAGCTTACATATCTTGTTATGTTTAGCCTCAGAATGGTTTCCCAGTGGGTTCCTGAAGATCTTTGCTTAAAAGCACAAGACTTGTATTACACACAATTTATAAGAAGATATATATATAATCCCATACAGAATTCTTTTATACTTCTTTCTATTTATCGAAATTTATTGGTAGCACTAAGTTGATAAGAAAAGTTATTAGTAAGTTGTGACTCAAAACTTTCCATGTGGCCCGATCACAAAGCAAATTTAGGCATAATTTCAAGTCATAAGCCCCTTTAAACAAAGCAGTTTCCCATCATGTTCTGCAAAGATTGTTGACACAGTATTTAAAATCTCAGCAAACGCTCCTCCCTAGAATTTGGTTAAATTAATTTAAAAAAAAAACAAACCACAAACCAAACTTACAGTAATATAATCAAAGTTCAATTCAAATTTTGGTCTGACAATTTGAGTACCACTGGGTTTTCCTTTTTGAACTGCTTTTTCTACTTCCTTTGTTCTTTCTTTGTCATATCCATATTAGACAACATATCGCTGGTTTAAGTGAATTAGTGGAATCCATTTGATTCTTCACTCAGAAGCATCTGGCATTGGAAGGTGTCTCAGCAAAATATGCCAGCTCACTCAACTCATAGGAAAAAAAGCTGACTAAAAAAAATTCTTATTGCTGATCTGTCTCCTGCCTTGGTGAAAAAAACCCCAGCTTGTTAGGTATGAAATCACTGATCTTGTTTTTCAGCTTTCTACATCCTATAGGCTGTTTCTATTAAGGTTGCACACTACCCAGATGGAATGGTCTACAATAACATGTGAATTACATTGTAGGAATTCGGAGGAGAGTAAAATGAGATTTTTTAATTTTACAATATTCTCAAGTCATTCAGAGCTGGGTGGAAGGCAGCAATTTTCCACTGTGGTAGTTTGTGAAGGCTGTTTGAATCACTAGAAAAACAGCCTAGAAATTTAGTCCCTCCCATCTTCCTCCTGCACAGGTTGCTAAAGATAAGGGCAGCCACACTGGCATAAAACAATGACTTTTTCGAGTATAATTTTATCTAAATCAGTTTTACAGAAACTTTCAGTTTTGCAAACTAGAAATTTAAATTAAAGGTGTTTAATTGGTTCTGGCTCTGGTCATTTGTTACGATTGTTAACATCAAAAGCATATTGCACAACTATGTGGGAAGCTGAGGTCTTTGGCATTAGCACAAGTCAAAGCCATTGAGTTGCATTAGTTCAAAGAGGTTTAAACACATCATTATCTCATCTGGGAGAATGTTTTATAATGTCTATGAAAAACATTTAGAAATACATGTTATGTAAGCTGTTACCACTCAACTCTATGAAAATCACTCATTTTCTTTAAAAACATAGGTATCTCTATCTTAGCAGGGCTGAGATTTTGTTTTGCAGAACTGATTTCTTCTCAATTTCATCTTACACTGAAAAACAAAGCCAACCCATTTTGGGGAGTATGCAGCTGCTACTTCATTTTATTTTATGTAACTAAATAGAGTCCGATAATTTCACATGACTAATATATTGGTAAGAGGAGTTAAGCAGTAATAACTTTTTGACTGTGATTCTACAGTAGTAGTACAATTTCATTCTGATTAATATTTAGTAAATAATCAAATTCCAATTACATACTGGGTGCATTTTGAATTAAATAGGCATATTCCATAGTTTGTAAACATTCTTGAGTCTTTTTTTTTAATGGCTACATATATTTCAGGAAGACAGTCAAATGTCATTATGCAGAGGAAGATCAGCTTTCAGTATCTGTAAGTAGTTTTATCGTTTGAAATATTTCTCAGATACAGTTTGCAGTTTGTTTTGATTAATACTATCTATTACTGTGAACTTGAATTACTTGGAAATTATTGTAACCATGTTTTTGTTTACTTTGAAGGAAGTGAAGTACTGAATCGTGATGAACAAAGTTCTGTCTTAGAACAGATAAATAACAAAGAGCCTACTCTGATTGAAACAATATTCACAGTATTGTCTTACTGCACTTTATCACCCAAATCTCTTGGCATTGCTTTTGAGACCTACATGGAAAAAGAGCAGTTGTGGAATTGCTTATACAATATGACAGGTATTTAATTTATTAATAAGCATTTAAAATCTGATGTTAAACCTTGTCACTTTTCAGACACATAGTGCATATTATTTTTACCTTAATAAATCAGATGAAATGATGGTAATTTACTTCAAAATCATAGTATAATTGAAGTGTTTTGAGCAATCAGGTCATGGTAGGAGTGGTGAAAATTTTGAAGAAAGCAGAGGTTACAGAGCAGCATGGTCAACCAGAAGTCTGATTTCCTTAAGTGTCTGTCTTAGCAGCAGGCTGGCAGCAGATAGTTTCTGTAGCTCTCTACCAATACAGGTTCTTTGTCTCTGTGCATTTAATAGCTCCAGACCTTTGCCATGATTTAAAAGTAAGAAACGATTAAAGGAGAGTGGAAAAAGAAAAGGAAGGCCTCCTATTGAGGGAGGCACAGTCTGATGGGCATATAGACTCTGCTGTCAACAGGCTGACAGGCTCCTAATTTTATGTGGAGAGGGAGAGCTGCCCTCACAATTAGAGCAAGGAACACTGCCCCCAAGGAAAAGCAGTATTCAACCAGAAAAGAGAGGTGAGGTTTTGAAAGGGTGATCTTGCAAGTGATGGCTAAAATGCAGGAAAGCTCAAAAGAAAAGAAAGGAAGAAAATGGAAGAATTTAAGAGGGGAAATAGAATTACGACTATCACAAAACAAAAAACAATGGTGGTAAAGGTGTTCAGGTATTCCTCAGAGAAAAATTGGATTGCAAAAAGTAGAAGTCTAAGGTGTAAGAGGAAGAAAAATACAGAAATATTGCATGGAAGCTTCCAGAAAGGCCATGCAGAGAAGAATAAAACTTAGATCAGCAAAAAGTACAGACAAGCAAAAGTATGAGCAGAGGACCTAACATGTCAAAAGACATCTCTGGTACGTCTGCAGTACTCTGTCTGACAACTGCAGCTCCATGGCAATGGAGAAACTGCAATTCTCTGTGGCGTTAAGAATGTGGAGAAGATTGGTACTTGCTGTAATGTCAATAACTGTATTTAGGGTGGTCTATTTTCAACATGCAATCTCTGATAACATGCTATGTCTCTGTTGATGACTATTATTTGTATGCATTTTTATTTCCAAAATATCTTTTTTTCCTTTGCTATTCTCTAGTATAACAGTTTGGGTATTTAATAAATGCAACTTGATTAATACTATCAAGACAAGGAAGTAGAAAAAAATAAGTATATCCGTTTGCCTCATTGATGTCTAACAAGTAATTAAATGTACTCCATATAAAAAGGAAGACATCAGTCAGCTTAAATTAAATTTTCAGGAATACATTGGTGGAGAAATGAGGATGAAAGAAATAAATTAAATTGTACTTTTTGTCAGTACTGTATTAAGATGGTACAAGATGCTACATTGTTTTGCTTTATACTTTCTTTAATTTGTACCAGACCAATAGGTCTACATTATTATGAATCATAATGTTTTTACTTTTCTTTCCATAAGAATTCTGAAACACTTCTTTCTGAAACAGTTACACAAATGACTACACTTACTGAATATTTAATAATTTTTCCTTCTGAAGTTTCCAGTTGTGGTGAGTCGGAGCCAGAGGTTATCAGATGCTTGAAGTTGACTTTGATTAATTCAGTCAAGGGTATAGTGAAGCAGATAATTTCTTTGATGCATTCATGGGAGGCAACAGAAAACTATGGAACATACCAGCACAAGCAAATAGTTCCTGAAAGGTTGCTGAAAACGGTTCCAAAGGAATGGAATTACACTCCTCGGGAAATGAAGAGAAAAGAATCTGGGAAATGTGGGTGAAATTTATACTGTTTTATAAATTTGTCATAAAAGCTTCTTACCCCTTTAATGAGTACATATCAAAATTGAACAGTTATAATTCACAAGCATTGCAGTTTGACAATGAAGAAAACAATTTCCTGTGGTTTTTTTAAAGTACTGAGCATTAGAATTCAGTACGTCTTTCTTGAGGCTTACACCCATGCGTACACAGACAAGCTTTTTAAAATAATGAGTATTGTAGTAGTGATAATAATAGTAGTGAAAATGTTTTTGGCATCTGGCAGTAGTAAGGTGGAGCTGAAGGCAGAGTAAAGCATAATGCTTATGCTCTTGCCTTAATGGCTGTAACCAGTTCTTCTCTTAGTTATCATCTTTTCAGTCAGGACAGTTTATATTTAAATACACAGTGTTGTCTGAAATGATAACAACTTACTCATCCCAACGTTAAAACAGCAATTTATGTTTCAATAGCACTGAAACTGGTATGGAATTTTTTCCTGCTTCGTTGTTGAAACAGTTACTGAAGAAAGAGAAATAATATATGTAACAGGAGATGTTTTCAAGGTGATTGGGTGTAAAGATGATTTCTCTTATATACTTTCATAGCCTACGGTGCCTAAAGCCTACGTCATTTCAAAAGGCTAACTGTTGGAAACATTTCACCACAGATTTTTTGCCACCAAAATATTACCTGATTATTTTCAATACAGTAATATCATTGTAGTATACTCTGGAATTAAGTTTTGAATATGTAGATTGTGGGCAAGCCAGGGCATCAATCCATTCTTTCTTTCCATATATCTTCTCTTCAGCATGTTGAGGCACATTTACGGAGCAGCGTGCTTACTGCAGTATCACTTTAATCTAGAACTTGTATGGCTCTTTTAGGCTATCACTAAGCCTGAACTGATATGCAAGCTGAGAGGTAAGGCTCAGACTTAGCGACAAATTAAACTGGCTGTGTGACACCTAGAACAGGTCTGTCTTTTTTTTTTCTTTAAACAAGTTGGAAATACAGGTGCCATGAGTCAGGGGTTTTCTTGGTTTGTTTGGGTTTTGTTTTGGTGGTTTTTTTTAAATCTTGGCTTGACTCCATATTTTTGATCACCTTTTGGTATATTTTTTCATTTTAGATATGTCTTGGGTTTTGAGCAGCATATTTTCTGTAGTTACTTCTATAGCTACTTTTATTATCTGGAATGTTTAAAAGGCAGTGCTACATAGTGTGAATGCTTATATGAAAGCTGATAAACTGAAGTTTTGTAGGTTTGAACGTAGAAAGGGATTGATAGAAAAATAAAGATTATGAATGTATGTAATATCATCAGACAGTGCAATGCTCCACTTAGGAAGTTGGTAAAATATTACCCTACAATTTTGAGGACAGCTTTTTTACCATTCAGAATACCTGGATGTTGTCTTTTTCATTTATTCTGTGCACAGCAGGACTAATTGTTAAGAGGGTCACTCTGAATTCTAAATTTTCTAGGTTCTCTGTTTTTAATTCATGTTATTGTTTAGATTTTGTGGGATTTATGTAGAGGAAGCACAACAGAAGTCAAGCTACAGTGTTGAGTACTTAAGCCTTTTACCCATTTTCAGTACAAAAGAAAGTTAGAAATTATCACACAACATTCAGAAGCATGCTGTGGTAGAACTAGAATGTTAATGTTAATCATATCTTTTCTTTCTTTTTTTAAGGCTTCACAAGGCTTGCAGCTCAGGCAGTATCTATTGTAATCAGCAAGTTACCTACAGTGATTGCATGTTTGCCTCCCCCAATTAAGTACTTCTTTTTTCTGGCTGAGAGAAAAATGTCAAGAAACTTTGCTGAATTGAAGAAAGCTGGTCTGCTTGTCTGGAACTTGATTGTAATTATATGTCGGATATTTGAGGATGGAAATACTGCAGAACTTTTAACAGGTGCAACACTTGACAGATGGAGCAAAGAAAAACTCAGTTTAGTTCGTGTGTGCTTAGAAAGTATTATGGGAAAACAGAGAATTGGTCCTAAGCAAGTGACCCAGAAGGTTATACAAAGCATTGAACAGCAAAGACCAAACTGGATTGAAAGCCAGTTGCTGAAGGCTAGAAAATTGAGCACAGACTGGTAAGAACATAGGATTTTTAAATGCTATTGTTTATTTTACTGGATTATTATGCATGTTTATGGCTTTTCAATTTAAAAAAAAAAAAAACAACCAAACAAAAAAACCCCAGATGAACAGTGATCTTATATGAAATGGATTAGTTCTTAATATTGATGGGTTTATAGCATGTTTTTGCAACTTTATTGCAATGTTGAAACAGTAAACCATGGTTTCATCGGAAGAGTGTCTTCGTAGTACTTCGAGATTTCATATTTTCATGATGATCCAAAACCGTGGACAATTTAGTTGGTGTAACTTTCAGAATGTGAACAGGTACACTGACTAGAAGGCACCACAATGTATTTATAAATTAATTTTGCTATGGTGATTAAACTAAGAGAGACTATGAAAAGCTTTCAGTGTTCATCTGTGATTAAAAAGTAACCATACTTCATTTTAAAACATAACAAACCCTGAGGGCAAGTAGGATATATCAAAACAGAACAAGGAGAGCACCCTGCTGTGCCTTTCTGAGGAAATATCAACCTTCCCTGCAGATTTGACATTAAGGTCTGAGTGTTTTAAATCCTTATAATGATTTTTCAAGGAGTTGTGTACGTGTCAATGTGTTCCCAGTCCAGTCTGTTTTAATGTTGAAGTCATGTAGCATTCTGTAAAAATACTATTCATCAGCTTTCCAATATTAGATTTATTGGAGTTACATGACTTACTGAATTAAATTGTTGACTTCTGAAAGTAAGATTGCTTTTTTTCAATGAATATTCTTGAAGGTTGCAGTCATTGCTATCCTGACAGTAGCTATCCATAAACAAAGGAGATAGTGATTGTAGGTCAGAATCACTGCAGTGCTTTAAGGGACAGTATCCTGTTAACATGAGTAGCACTAAGTAGTAATAGTGTCACATGAACACTCATTGACATTGACCTTTGTAATCTTTACATTTCCATTTAATGCTAATTTACAAGCTCTAATCCAGTGATTAAAAGATTGAAGCCAGAAGCCAGTGACTGCAAGAGTCATAGAATAAAAAAGCCATAACGATAATGTATAAATTGATACTTAACAGAATGGTTCCATAAGACAATTTCTAATGTCACTGAGAGAATAGGTGTTTCTTAAATAATGCAAACGCAGAGTGAGACAATACTGTGGAGAACCTCTAAAAACTAAAACTATAGTATTTGCACTTCTTCTGAAGCTGAGAATTTTAAATTAATATACTACTCTATTTTCTTATCTGACATACCGCAGAAATGCTGTATTATCCATTAGGTATCAGACTGTGGGAAATGAGTGTGGGAAAATATTTTCTGTATGTATACAGTGTCAACCAAAGCGAGAACTAGTTTGTGGCTAGGCGTCCTAATTTTAAGCTTAAGAAACTGAAGAATGCATTATGTGCCCTCCAAGTGAGTAGTTATATGACATAGTTATGAAACTAAGTCCCCTGACTTCAGTGGAATTTCTGCAATAGAAGTCTAGCATAAATGTTATTTTTTCATTCTATATGCAAATATCATGAGTCAATTTCTGAGAAAAAAATAATCTAGTTAATAAATAGCTGTGATATGCAATGTAGAGATATTATTATAAATGCAAATTATAAAACTCATATATTAAAGTTGAAATTAAAATATCAATGTAAGTAATGCTCACATAACCACTAACCTTAAAACCAGATCTTTCAAGAGGAGACTTGTGATGTTTACATGATTTGTTTGAAATGGGAATGGTTATAGTTGAAAATCTAAGTTGGTGTAAAATTATGTTCTGTATAACCTTTTCATAATTAAATGATTTTGGGGTAAATGTATGTATATGCATTTATATATATATTCATATTTATAAATGTTTATAGACTTTTAATAGATACAGTGTATGGAAGAAAATAAAAACCATAAAAATTCAAAAACTTATTTAGGATTCACCTACACAGTTGTGAAAACATCTTTGAAGTGCACTATTTTTTTATAAGCGAAAATCTTGCTTGATTTTGTGTTATGGTATTGTTATAAGGACTGCTAGCTACATAAAAAGTCTAAACATTATATAGGTTCTTCCACTGTGGCATACAAATTTAACTTAGTTTGTAGGAAAATTAAATAATAAAAAAAATCCTCAGTGAAAGGTTCAGAAAGTGGCAGTTGCATGCGTTGCCTGTCTTATGTACTGCCTGAAAGCATTACTATTCATTAAAATAACCTTCACTTTATGGTAGCACCAGAGCTGTAAACAGTCACGTTAGATTCTGAAGAACACGCATCCCGAGAAGAAAAGAAATGTCTGTCTTTGCAAAGTAATTTGTTGAGTTGAAGATTATTGTTTTTCATCATGGTGACCCTGACTTGGCTGGCTGGGTGCATATACAGATTAAGATGAATGCAGTTATTCCTTGGCTGAGGTCTGCCTCTTTCAGGGCACATTCTTCCTAATGACATGATTGATAGGCAGTCCCAAATCCAGAGAGGAACTCATTAATCATAGCACTGACTGAATCCAATCATCTGCTTCACCTGCACAGTGACGGACAGGGAAGGATACAATTTGGTCACTGACACTGATACACTCCTTTGTCAGAGGTCCTCAACTTTTTCAATGTCAGTCGCTAAGAAGTTTGACAAGAAATTCAGGTTGTATCTATGTGGCATCGAAAGATCAGCCTTAAGTGTGCTTTAATTTTAAAGATCAGTTTCTTTGAAGCTTTTCTGTAAAATACACCATAATAACAGAGTATCACTTACTTCCATTCAGCAAAGAACAAAATTATAGTTTGTATTTTGAAACTATTTGCTCTGTAGGATGTTCTGAAGCTGCATGTGGAAGCAATATCAGCTTTAATGTCCAGCAGCTGTGTAGCATTTAAGTGAGCCTGCAGGTCAAACAGCAACTTTCAGCAGAACTAACTTTGTAATCATGGCACACTTTCAACAGTAAACTGCAACTTACAGCTGACTGTACCAAGGTATTTTGGGTTTTTTTAGTTTTAGTTCTAAATTAAAATATTGGTGTCTTTTAAATCAGAATGCTTCTTTGGTATATTTTAAATTAATCCAGTAATGACTATAGAAGAGATGATATATTCTGTTGGTCTTTCAAGTTCTCGACGTCTGTGTCGAGGTGCCAACACATATCTGTGTTGCAGCTCTAATGTTTGAGGAAAAGAATTAGTTTTAGTACTTTTTTCTTAATACTTTATAGATGTACAGTACTAAGCAAGTACAGAGCTGGTAACTTATGTCTGTATACAGAGAGAGCAGTCTAACAATGGTCAGAGTTTTGAATGCACATTTTTCTAGTCATTTGGGCCTGTAACCTTCAGATTTTTTCTGCAGCAGCTTCACACAAATACTTCTAAGAAGAAAAACAAGGAACAGTACAGGGCAAAAAGTGCAACAAGTGGCAAATAGGTACCTTTGAAATGGTTACCACCATCCCAGTGGGAAGAAAAAGACTTCAATTTAAAACTTCTAACCTATACTTAGAGTAATGGCTACCTTTCTGACATGTTAATTAGGCTTTAATATGTGCAGCGACAGGCAAAGAAAAATGTACAAAAGATCGAATGCAAATGCCACTTCTAGTAGCAAAGATACTTCTCTAGTGGAAAAGAAAATAAAAAAATATTTGGTGCTTGTATGTCCTTAGAGTAAAGATCGTTTTATGTTTTCATCTTTCAGATTAAAATAATTAAAATTTGTATAATAAAAATGTTATTTAGCATTTACTATGTATTTGTATAAAGGCTTATGAGCTGTATATACAGCAACATTTGTTTTGTGCAAGTCAAATCTTTATAAGGTTTTTTTAACATGCAGTTTTAGCTGACTTTGTATTAATATTTTTATTTTTAAAAATTGAACTTAAGAATATTTGTATCTTTTCTATATTCTAGTGCCTCAGTCACAGTAGAAGGTGCAACGTTAGAGGAAGGAGGTATTGCACTTGGATTCACTGAGCAGAAAATAAACATGATGGTCCTGGATATCTGCCACAAACCAGGTGGCAGCGAGTACCTGAGGCAAATTTATCACATCATCCGGCTCAATGAGGTAGGGAAACGGCCTTTTTACCGAGCAATTAGGTGTGTACTGGCCTGAGGCAGCGTCTGCTGGCAGCTAAGGGTTAGTCAAGGAGGTGATAATGCTTCTTAAAGTCAATATGAAAACCTATATTGTATTGTAATAGAATCTATTCAGTTTAGGCTTTTCTGCATTTGTACAGAAAAGATTACTTTATGGGAAACAATGTCGACTTTATTTATGTACTTAAACAGTAGTATGGCTCATAAACTTCCTTCAGATTCATATTGTAGACCCATTTTAGTAGTTTGAACACAGTAAAAAAAAAAAATTAAAAAAAAAATCAGCAAGGCTGTTGAAAATTGACTGTTACAGGAAGTAAAATTAAATGTGGTGAATCAATTCTCCTGATTTAAAAAACAAACAAACAAACAAACCCTAGGGCTGTACTGAGGAAGTAAATGTATCCACGTGAAAACCTTACTTAATCTAGATAACTCTGTTCAGTTAAAGTGCTTTTGAAATTACAGTAAACAAATTCAGATTTGTTTGCTGCACATGGAATTTGAGCAATGTAAAAGAATTATCTCATTATTTCTAAGGCTGTACTAAATTGCCCCAAGTTACCAAAAGCATTCTGATTTTATACACTGAAATAAACACAGGTTTGCTTAAATTGTATGATAACACAGATCTACACAGCTTAATTAAGAAAGTTCTGTTTATTAGCTTTAATTACTAAATTACTATTCCGTGAATGCATAAGCAGGTGCTGTTAAGATCATTGCAAGTGTACAGAAATGTTTATAATAAAATGCAAAATAATGCAAATATAGGCATAGGCCAAGATTTTTCGTTTTAAAAAAAATGAAAGCAAAAAAACAATTAGGCAGCTATGTCTGTATGAAGGCAATAGAGAGCAGCTCAGTACTGGCACTGTGCTTCTGAAAATCACATCAGCTGTTTAGTTCCTAAGTATAGGCTTAAAAGCAACCTTTATGCATCTGCATTTGGAAGCTTTAGAAGCAATGTAAGCTTGTATGTAGAGATGGCAACCTAATATTAATACAATACAGGATCTTTTCAAGTTTCATCTCAAACAATTAAATGGTTCAGGAAGTGAAGTGAAAATTATTACTGTAATACAGTTCAAACAAAACCTTTTCACCTGGAGCACATTCAGGATTACTCTAACTATAACGGAGTGAGAAAAAGATGATGAGCAAGACCTCCAAAAATAGCATATAATCCAGTAGTTAGGGCAGTCACCTAGGGGACAGGATATGCAGGCTCAAATCTTCATTCTGCCTGGTTTAGACCAGGGAATTGAATCTGCATCTCCCATATCTGAACTAACTCCCGAAACCGCTAGACCATTAGCTACCGGCGTGGAACTCCGTCCTTTTCCCCTGTTGGAGTTGTTTCACCTTGTAGAAATTGCTGTAATAATCCATTCTGTAACTTCTAGGGTCAAAAATAGAATCATACTCTAGCTGAAGGGGTAGAATGCCCATATTGGGTTGTGGAGACCCTGATCCAAGATCTGACTCCTGTGAATATTCGGTTATTTATACAAAGTGGAGCAGCTCCAATAGGAGGTAAGAGGCTAAGAGAATTAGGTGGAAGAGGGACTTTAGCCTGACTTTCCACATCCCAGGTGTCTCTTCTTGAATTTCTGCAGCTAGTAAGAACTTTGTTAAATATAGAACATTTCTCAGTGGAAAAAACTGTCTTGTTTTTAAAAAGAAAAAAAAGAAAAAAAAAATTGTGGCCAGCTTGACTCACAGAAGGACTTAACCGTGTTACTTCAAATTGCCTTTGAAACCGTTACAAAACATTTTAATGCTTAGCATGGTATTATGATAATGCACTTTTCAATATTATTTTTCATAACTTAGATTGTTTAATGTGCCTGACTACCAAGAAATAGAGTTGTCTGTTCAAAGGTCCATCCTTTTGTTTGGAGACTCCTTGGACTATCAAGGGACCGTGTTCCTAAAATTAGTTGGAGATCTTTACGCTACACTGCTTAATAATTGCATGTGAATACAGAACAAAATGATGAGACAGAAAATTGTTGTTCTTAATAATTTTCCTTAGAAAATTGGGTGAAAAGGGATATGGATTCTTGGAAGCTGTATTTAGAAATAGAGCTATGATGCTGTAAAGATCTGTAATAGATACTGTAGAAGACAAAACAGCCTACAGTCCTTTATGTATTTATCAGAAAGAATAATAATTTTTAAAAGAATTTTTGACTAATGGATACCAAAGAGAAATCAAGTCTCCTGAGCTGTCAGGCTCAATAATATTCTGTCTACTTGGTTTCATGCCCAGTCAATGACAGTAAGGATATAGCTCACATGTTTACAAACATGATTTCATTTCCATCTATTTTCACATTTTTGAAACATGACCCTTTCAGGGTCTACAATATGTACTGTACTAAATGAGTTCCTAAAGTAATGCATTTACAGTGTTGAATAAGTCTCTTTGTCAAAACATAAATCCACAGTATTCTGAAGACAGAAAAATGTCTGTACTGGGAGGTGAGCTGTATACCACGCAAAATGTTCAAACCCTAGGAAGCATGGACAGCGATTTCCAATTACTCTGCTAAAAAAACCAACAGAATCTGCTTCTTGTGGCTCTGTGATACCGAGAGTGCAGGGTTGCTTTAGAGCCGTCTACAGATTTTGTGAAAATGTGTGCATGGAAGGCAGTACAGACATGAAAAATCAGTAAACATATAGAAATAGCCCTTCACCACGACTTCAAAATCTTTGGTATGGCATGAAGTCATGAATGAATGGGAAAAAAACCCAAACATTTTTGTAGGCTGAGAAAATATAGTTAAGAGACTTAGGGTATGTTTTTACAGCTGGGTTATGCTGTTGTTTAATCCAAAAAAACTCTGCCTCTTTTTCTTTCCTTTTTTTTTTTTTTTTTAATACACTTAGATGATTTTGTGATTGTCTTGGGCAATCATGACAATTGGCTGCAACCAGCAGAGAGAGACAGTCCTGCTCTTTCTTTTGCCCTTGTGCTTTCCCACTCCTAGGCCCCCCTTTGTACTAGTACTAGAAATTGTGTGGCTTGTTTATCTGGCTGAAACCTTTCTTTTTTCTGGCTGATTTCACAACATATGCTGGTGCCAATGCAAGGGAGAAACAGCTATGGTCTATGTGGACTGGGAGGGAAACTTGTGCCTTTCGGGCCAGACCACAGTTGGATTGGTTTAAACTGATGACGAAATTATTCTCTTAGGAAGACCCCCTGAGGAGCACAGGGTGCCTTGGCAGGTAGTTTACATATTCCCTCAGCTGTGTCTGAAAATTTTTATCGTCTTGGTAGTACTGGAAAGTAAGGGGAGCATTTGCATACACCCATCTTAATGAAGACTCACCTTGAGTACTTGCTCAATGTTATGGCAATCCTATCATTATGGACTTCATTTTAATAACAATAAACTGTTTAATCACAGTAGTCCTTCTAGCAAATAGGTCTGTAAGTGTTTCATTATCTAACTCTTTGTAAAATGGTTCTATTTAATCAAAACACTTTATTGGCATGCAATGATGATTTATTTACATAGTAGTTTAAGAAGTGAAAACAGAAAAGATTGTGGCCAAAATAATCGTGCGTCTGTTGCAGTATAGTTTCTAAAATTGCCATGTAAATCCTAAATGACTTATAGTCTTTGAATGCTTCAACAATTAAAAATAGCTTTGAATAGTGGGAGAATATTTATTTCCTGTGTTTAAACAACTGGTTTGAACATGTTCATCAAACAATTAATTTATAGTCACGTAGTAACTATTTAATGCTGTCCAAAAAATAACTTTCAATGTTCATGTATAGTTTATCATGTAAAATAAATCGTATAATAGCCATCTTACATTCCAACAGCTCATAGAAAACATCTGTTTTTCATTTCCACATACACCTAATATATATATATTAAATGAGAACTGATACACATAATTTGATGACAATTTCAAAACAATAGCTTAGATTATTCTGATTTGCTTCGGTTGGATGGACATTCATGGATGTTACTTATTGTTTGTTGTAAAATGGTGTTACTCTTAAAAAGGTTTCTACTTTGTAAGAGATTACTTATTCCTTTAAGATAAGGAACTTCTATAAAGCACACTGTGTGATTGAAATTAGGGCAAATTTCACTTAGAAAGCTAGGTGGCATATACTGTTTTGTGGTTGTTTTTTCTTCTACAAGGAATATTTAAAAGAGCAGCTGACTTGTGAGAATTCATCTGAAGATGGTGTTACGTCCAGTCAATGCCTGCCTTTGACACTGAAGGGCAGAGAAGAGCAGCCTGTCTTCAACCCTTTCCAGGTGTACAGACAATCTTGTGCAAAAGTGTTTAATCAGGTTTGTGAAAATCTGAAACCTTGATTATAGTATAACTTTTATTTGTCACTCTTGTTATGAGCATGATAATGACAGAGACTGAAATTATGAAAATGGAATTATTTACATATGTTCACATTTGATGAAGTGGAAAGGAATATTATTACTTGTGAATCTAATGAGGGCACCCTCTACAGTAGCATAAAGTTCAAAAAGCCATTATTTTCTTTTTCTTTTATCAGAATTATAGCATGTAAGAGTAATTTGTATTATTTAGACCTTCTGTGTTAGTTCAGTATAGTGAAGGAAAGCCCATCAGGACCAATGACACTTATTACATCTGTGTAATGTTACATAGGGCCAGTCTTAGTCCTTTGAAAAATCATGGCAAAACTCCAAGTGCACATTTAGAATCTTCCTGATAAGTCTTTCACAGAAACGTTGAACAGTAAAGGATGCTTTGGAAATACAGAAATTTAACAGAACAGTGAGAATAAGCAGGGGAAAAAACACAAAAAAATGAAAGCATCCATGTCTCTGTTTTTTCATTAAGCCATGTTAGTGATTTGTAAAGGTTTATCATTTACTTATAGAAATTAGATTCCTGATAATGTAACAGTTAAAGAAAATAGATCTAGTTGCCTAAATCTCTGCCAGAGCACCACATGACCATTTCATTACACAAAATGGTATGTAGTTTCTGATAGCACTTGAACACTTAAAAAATCTTACACCATCTTTTCTCAAGTCTTCCTACTCTATCATCTACAGTTTTGATTCACCCTTCAATTTCAAATATTCAAAAGAAATGGTATTACAGTGGCATGAAATTCACTTTACAGACTTGTGGTAGAAAGACATCCCTTTTCAGTACAACTCTGCTTTTAAATAATATAATCTCCTTTCCCAGTTTTGAACATTTTGGACTATTTCACCATTTGTATTGCTGTGAAATAGATCTGTTTTGTGTTTTTTGGTTTGGGTTTTTTTTTCCTTACTTGTCTAATGAATGCTTAATCATTGTCATGTTGCAATAAAAGTGTTAATATCCTGAAAAGGGAGATTGATACCAATTTCACAAGGCTTCTCACTCCAGAGGAATATGCTTTTAAAGTATCTTTTTTTGTTCCACTAGTGCCTTTATGTGTATCTTAAATTGATAGAATTTCAGGGGCTACAGAATCACTTACTCCAATTTGAAATGCAGAAAATAGTTTACCATGCCTCAATTCTCAATTCATTAATAGTGTGGTAGAATAAGACCTTCAAGTAGTGACAACTCAGGGCAGAATTCTACTACATGCAGGTTTGCAGTGCTCTATTAATCAACAGATGACAAGGGATAGTTCATATCAAATTGCTCTAGGATTTTGTAAACTTTTGGCATAAAGTCTATTACCTGAATATGGAAAAATATCTTAAAATTAAAAGGAAAAAAAGTGTAGATCATGGACCTTAAAGTACCATGTGCCAACCCTGTTGTTAGACAATGACAGACTTATTTCCTAACCTTAATAATATTATTAAATAATTTAGTTCCCTTTACTATAAAATTGCACATTTATTTAGTGGTGTGGGACTGTCTATTTGTAAAATAGTGGTCAGTTATAGCTCAGTGTCTGGTTTCCTGTGAAGGTCATTACCAATGCCTGCAGAAGTTGCAAGAGCGCTGGCAAGGAACAATTATTCTTCTTTAAAGGATATATTTCTTCTTAAATTAATTTCTTATTGGTTGGCAACTGCCCTGAAGGTTAGGAGTTTATAATCCATGATTAATTTCTTGATTTTCTTTAAATCTATTGTAACTAGATGGGTTTTAATACATAAACTAACATTTTATCCTTTTATAAATTCTAAGTCCCAACAAGCTATGGGTTTCACAACATATTTTGTCAATGAGTTAATTATGTATTGCTTTCTAAAACTTTTCTCTCAGGAGAGCCAATTGGAATAGGCATGGCAATACTGCTCGTGAGTCCAGACAGCTGGTTCAGCTCTAAATGGAGAATGTTTGTGTTACACTACACAACATATTATAATATTTTAAAATATAATATATAACAATATAAGAGTATGTCTACACTATGTGGTGTAGACATGCTCTTAGCTTCCTCAGTAGAGGACTTCTTAAGATGAATTATTTCAAAAGCTTTCTGAAAGATAATTTGTAGTAAACATTCCATGTATTGTTTGTTGGTATATGTAAAAATTGCAGTACATTAGGGTGGTTGACTTTTCTTTTCTGAAGTTTTGCTAATTTGTCCCTATCATGTCAAATTTAGCAAGATACTCAATCGTAACTTCTACGAATTTTACTGCTCAGGAAACAAAGGCCACTGAACTGCTATTTTGAGATCAACTCTAGCCTTGCATTTTTATTAATGATATGTAAATTTCTTACCTTCTAACCCTCTAGTTCAGTAGCTCATTCTAGGAAGTGTGTCATTTCTGTTAACAATTCAGCCACTTCATTCTTACATTCCTGTAAAAATCTTGGATAATCACCATCTGGTCCTAGTAACTTGTTGCTCTTGATTTTATCAATTTGTCCTGACACCTCAATCTTTGCCAGTGCTGCTGCTCCTCTATTGTCTAATAAGCTTAAGTCTAGGCTGTGCAGTTCCTCAACAGTATCAAGAAGAAAAATGCTACAAAGAAATTATCTTCCTTTCCTGAAGTGACTTTTTTCAAACTGATCCTTTATTTTTTTCACAGAACTGATGAGTTTGTGGACCTGTATGGTATACTTATAAATTTTCCTGTTTGTTTTATGACTGTTGCTACTGGCTGTTTAGCTTCTCCTTTTTCTACCTCTTGATTTTACAAGTACTTCCTCCATATTTATTTGTCTATTTTTAATTCCGTGTATAGAACAGTTGCCTGTTTCCTCCCCTGTGTTCTTCTCCCATTGTTCTCTCAGTTGACTCTTTTTCCCTTATTTCTTATCAGATGTTCACTATTACTGCTTCATTCACTTCCCACTTTCACACTATATTATTCTTTCTTTAGCTGCTCTTGGTTCCCTTTCTTACTCTGTATTTCGCATTAATTTTTCTACGTTACTTTTAAGTGCATGCCAAAGATGAGGGTTAGGGAGAAAGTTAAATTAAAAGAAATGGAATAAAATAAACTTGGAAGGGAGGAATTGCACTGATTCTGCTCTCCCAGAAGAACCAAGTGCTGTCTGTAAGAAGAAGAAGATGCACTGCAAGATATAGTTTACTCTTCTTATTTAAGTTTATTTCCATTGTTTTGACTTACTTCATTTTTTTTAAACTACTCAGTGCTATTTTAGTGTTACAACAATAATTTTTTAATTATTTCCTCCCAAGAATGTTGAATTGCAGTCACTACTTGACCATTACTGACAATGAAAATTAATATTATGCAACAGGAGTTACTGTTTTGTAAACATAAGAATGTTGTGTGTGGTCTTTTGTCTGCCCACCATTATTGTAGATTGCTTTTATTTATTAAATGAGCAATATGGAGTTATATTTGTTCATATTGTCTAGACTTACTGTTGTTTATAATAACCATCTGGTGACTGGAGTGCCTTACAAAACAATAGACAAGTAAACCATCACTCTAATTACGATACAGGTTACATCTTGAATTCCGGCTATACCAAGTTTTTCATGACAAACTTTTTGCTGACAGCAGAAAATGTAAATTGCTGTTACATAAAAAGTTGCCAATTATTTTGCTTTTCAAACAAAGAGTCAAGCTCTCAGACAAAGTGGTTGGGCAGAATGCCATTAACAGTTGGAAGAATAACGGTTCAAAAAATTGATTTATCTTTTTATAAATAATGGCTACATCCCCAAATGGATTTATAAATTAATTGCTGTCTTATTGGAATAAAAACCTTCTTCTGTGGACATGATTGATATCATCTGTCTAAGTCCTTGTTCTAGACCCCCCTCCTTCTTGGTTAGTATATCACAGCTGGAGCTTTAATTTACTGATCATATTAACACTGATTAATAACTAACAATAGCTTCTTGCCATGTATCAACAGTCAACCATTACTGAATGGAACTGGGATTGGTCAAACTTGCTGCCAAGTTATTTGGGACTGCATCAGATGACCTTCAGGGTGCTGCTGGGACACAGGTAATGGGATTTTGGCAAATAATTGCGCTTCCCTGGTGTCTTTTTTACTTTATAGTAGTCAATACACAAAGATTTTACTGGTGAAATTTATAAAACAAATATATTTATGCAGTTTTAAAATGGAGATACTTATTGTCTAGTGTATTTGATCCATACAAAGATGGTGTTCAATTCCTATTTGGAAGAACGTAATATGTTCTTTCTGTCTGAGACCTGAGTATATGTTCATACTACCCTTAAACAGTGCTTTAAAAAGAAATGTGTAACTTTTGCAAACCTATACTGCTCAGGGAGATTTCAGTTGTACAGCACAGAACTTATGGGGTGTTTACTCAAGTTGCAATGAATCTTAAATTCAGCTGGTGGCATGACAAGTGTAGTTAGAAATAGAAAGTGTTTCCTTAATAGTTTTTAACTAATGGAACCTATTTTAATATTTTAACACTTTTTTACTTGTAAAATTTAACTGATTAATTGATAAGCAGATATATTTAATGCAGAATTGATACTTGTTAAAATCAGAAAATTGTGGGTGGAAAAGTGGGTCTTTTTTCTAAAATATTTGCCACTTATATCCTTGTGAAAACTGGAAAACTTACATGTTGCAAACTAAGAAGTTTAACATTCCCTTCTTAATTCTGAATCCTCCTGATGATATCTAATATGGTCATATCATTCATCTTTTAAACTGAACTGTTTCTCTATCTAGAAATGAGAGTGACAATTTCAAAAGCGTGAGAATTTGCATGTCAAAAATGTTTTTGTTTTTTATGGCATATTCTCAATTTGTCTCTAGCAGCTAGTCTTAAACATTTAGTTCTTCATTTCATATACAAAATATTCATACAGTCTATTTCTAGTCTTTCTTAATTTTGCTATGATTAATTCTTTCCCCACCCAACTTGTTATTTTCCAAAATTTTAATGCAACTGAACAAAAAATTATGCTGGCGAAAATGAGCCATTCAATTCTTCTCTTGATGTCCTCTGTTACACACTACCAGACAGAACATGGGACTTCATGGACTTTTTGGTCTGTACCAGTGCTGTCATTTTTATGTTAAATGGCAGAGACAATTCACTGCTAATTTTTTTTTCTTTGATAGTTCTCCTGCTGATTGCTAAGTCTTGTCCTTCATTAAAAATGAAGTAGTTTGCACTTTTAAAAAAGATTCACCTGGAAAGTCAAACTCAAGCTGGTTCTTGAACTTCCCTTCATGTTGATGTCATCAATATGAGCCAAAGAGAGCAGGGAGGACTGCTGTGATTTGCAGAGGGAACATTTTTTGTGGAGATTTCATCTTCTCCGATATCTTGAAACATGTTTCTTTTTTTTTTTTTTTATCTCTTTATAGAATTTAGAAAGAAGTCACGTATATGCCTTCTCTGTCCTTCTCTGTATTTCACGCCTTTGTCATATCATCTATTGTTGCATCTTTTTTTTCCCCATTTAATAAGTGCCCTAATTGTTGTCATCCTTCCTAATTTGAAAATGTCTCCATTCATTGCCCTTATACATGATATGGAAATTCTCATCTAGAAGTGACATTATGCAAGCCATTAATGATTAGCTCATGGATTTATTATTTAAACCACTCTACTTTACAGACCAACAGATCGTTTAAACCCATTGTGATCATTAAGTAGAATTGCTAATCCAATATCTGCCATAGCGAGCAGCGTCTCCAACACAGCTTGTCTTTATGTGACTTAATTTTTAGCATAACTAAAGTATGTCTGCTCATGTTCTGCAACCAGCTAGGCCCATTCTAGCTGGTCTCATGGCTACTCAAGTAAGCTTTGCAGTGGCTCAGGTGAGCCCTGTCTTTACATGATTCTTCATGCTCCTTCCTAAAAGTGCATAAACCTCAGTCTTCCTTCTGCTCAGGAGTTAAGGTTCAGCCTGAATGAGTGTGTGATTATTTTGACCTCGTGTTTATGATGGGCCCATTCTGTTTCTACTATTTGCCTCCCGAGATGAGTTAAACAAAACTAAGGGCAGTGCTTGAAAAGAGTCAGAATCGTCAGTTTATAAAGTGGAGTGCCATAATACTTGAATTACTCCTTTCTTTAACACATGTGAAAGCTTTCCTTTATCAGTAACTTCTGTGCAGGCAAAAATATTTTTACCTGTTCACAGTGATATTGGTGTCTATTTCCTTTTTTTTATATTTAAAGAGAAATACTGTCTGTTGCATATGAAGTAAAATAAGTATGCTCTGCTCTCTCTTTTATGGGGAAAAAAAGTAAAAATTCTTAGGGGACTCATTTACAAGGGAAATGCTCCCCTAACCTAGTTAATGACTGAGTTAGGTGGGAGGGGGTTATGGGAACATTGTCCCAGAGCCAGCAAGTGGTAGGCAAATTAATTGGTTGGTGGTTAGGGGAAAGTAAAAGGCTTTTAGGACTGGTTAAAAAGGGAATGAATTGTTGTGTACTACTCATTGTTGGCTCCATGTGAGCGTGTGAATCTAATATACACATTCCTATGATCCTCAAAGTAAGAGTGTTTAGGACATTTTTCAAATTAAAGATGTGGATCATTAATGATATGATTTTATTTCAAGGTTATCAGATATAGAACACTATCGGGAAAAGCCTATTAAGTTGAGCAGTAAGCAGTTACATAGACAACTTAATGTCCATCCCTATTTACAGTTCATACCTTTAGAAACTGTAAAGAAGTTTTCCTTGCAGAAGAAAAGGGTTATATAGATGGATTGCTTTCTTTTCTAGTTTTACTTCTTATTCTTTTTTTTACGTATAGTTTGAGCTGCAAGAATAGAAGTTAACATACATTTCAATTATACTTGAAATAATAACTTTTAATAGTAAGCCCGTTAACATTCAGCTAGTTTATAGTACTTGATTTATCCAAGTTTTAAAAAATGTCCTGCATATTTACTCAGTACATTCTGCTTTTTCGAATCTTGGCACTCACTTGTCCATCCTTAGTTATTTCAGCACCAAATGGGAGTTCCTTACCTCTGATACATACATTAAGACGAGTATGTGCTTTTAGTTATTGTTTAATTCACATGTATCTCAGCTTTTAATCACTGTCCTGTTCATGAAGGAAAACTTGTTATTGTCTGGCTAAATCAGCATGTTGAAGCTGTTTCTGCAGTTGATTGTATGAACTATGATCTCTTCTTTTTAACTGGCTGGCCACTATCTCAGTGCATATTTTCACATCTGAAAATACTTTAGTGACTGTGATGAGTTGACCCTGGCCAGCATCTAAATGTCCATATAGCTGGTTGCTCACTGCTGCACAATGGGATGGGGGAGAGAACTAGAAGAGCAAAGGTGAGAAAACTCATGGGTTCAGATAAAGGCAATTTAATAAGTGAAGCAAAGCAGTGCATGTAAGCAAAGCAAAATAAGGAATTAATTCGGTGCTTCCCATCAGCAGGCAGATGTCCAGTCACTTCCAGGAAAGCAGGGCTGTGCCCCTTCCCAGCTTCTTGCACACCTCCAGCCCAGTTGCTGGGGGGGCAGAGTAGGAAAAAGAAAAGGTCCTGGCACTGTGCAAGCACTGCTCAGCAGCAGCCAAAAAGCTGATGTGTTGTCAACATGGAGGCACAAACCCAAAGCATAGTACCATACATTACCCATCTAATTTATGTACTCTCCTTTACACTGATATATCAGTTAAATACTTTCTGATTATTTATATTCACAGAAGTATCTCAGCAATTTGTACATAGTTATAAGATATTAATATTTTGCTGGGTTTGAGAAGTGACCTTTCTTCTGCAGTTCTACAGGAATTTCAGGTGTATTGAATACATTACTATAGAGAATAACTATGTTCCACTCACTATAATTATGAGAAACAACTGAGACATTTTTGTAACATGTGAAGCCATTCTCCAATATTGCAGTAATTTGCTATTCTGAGGAGGAGCAGCCGGGATTCCCTCCTCTGCAGTCAGGGATGTTTCATGGAGCACTGGTGCCAGTGCAGGGCAATAAGCAGTGATTTATTTGGAACAACGTGGGGATGCGCATGCGAGCAGGAGCCCTCTAGGAGCTACTGGGACAGGCAAAGAAGAACTCATGACTGGCAAAGCCAATGACAGTCAGGTACAAGATCTTAAGAATAGGAAGCATAACAACTTAATAACTGAGAGGGGAATATAGAATCATTTAGGTTGGAAAAGACCGTCAAGATCGAGTCCAACGATATGTTGGTTTGCCATAAATGCATCAGGTGAGAAAAAATACCAAGTTAGAAAAATTATACAAGTTAACCAATATTTGTTCAAGTGGATAAGAAATGCCATGAAGAACATCTAGACTGGAAATTAAAAGATGATTTCAAACAGATAAACTAGTGTAGCTCAAGAAGAGTTTTCCAGAAAGTGTTTGCAAAGTGATATGAGCTTAAGTAGTTTTAAGTTGAAACAGGATAGACCAAGTGGTTTACTTCCAGTCGTGTATTCCTTTGATAAATATTCTCAACTGCCCAGCAGCCTCTCAAAGCAGAGTAGAAAACCTGGAATTGTTTATATAGTGGCTTTAAGGAAACTATAAAAAGTTAGTAAGTTTGTTTTCTAATAAAACTGGATAAAATACTTCAGCTTTCTAGTAATGTTTGCTGCAAAATATACAAAAACTCACATTCTTTGGACGCCAGAATTTTTCTTAACATAGTCCAGACTCCATTCTGTCTGACAAACTACTGGGCTGTTTGCAAGTGAAACTGCTTTTTAGAAAGGTAAAGACTATCCTTGGCAGCAGGGTGCTGCCCTAAGATTACGAAGATCCCTTTATGCTGTGGAAGCTTATCTTGTACCTAGTGTCTCTCTTTTTTTGAAATCCTTTTGACTGTATTGGGTGAGGACTGTCTACTTGCCTTTTGCAAATAAATTTGTTAATATAGTTGTGGCATTTGTTCCCCACACGAGAGTTAGGTGAAAAAATTATATGTTTTGCCATTGATTAAGCTTAATAAAACCAAAATTAAGGCAAAAATTCTTGTTTAGAATTTTGAATGATTGCAGGGCAAAATCTGCATAGCTCTTGTATATTCTAGTGGATACACAGACACCATCTGTTGAGAATGGTAGCCATATGGTGAACTATTTATAGAAAATGTTTATATTCATTGTGTTGTTGATTATCTAGATATCCAGAAAATGCTCTTTTAAAATCCAGTTTATCAACACATGGAAAAATGTATTATGTAGTTTTGAAATTGAAAAGAATGTCAGCAAACTGCATGTGCTTTGTTGTCTGTAAAAGATTTTTTTTTTTTTTTTTTTAATGAAACTCTACAAAAGCCTGAGTTTGAGAAATGAGTGAAAATACCCAGGGTATGAAAAGGTAGGAAGTTCTCTAACAATTTTCTTCATAGGAGAAACAAATGGTGGAAGAGCAGTTACTGGCATAATGCCAAGACAGAGACCATATCTGCATGGCAGAGGATGCCAGTGTTATGTCTAGTGTACTTTTAGATGTGTTAGTCAATCCTTCTTCTAAACTGCAGATGATCCTAGACCTTTTTGTATCCAAATTGCTGGATATTGGAAATCCATATTGTTGTTACGGCTACAAGTCAACTATTAATGATGTGTTGGTGAAGAACTGGGATGCCATTAATACTGCAGTAATCACCACCTGCTTGGTGAGATTATAATGGATGCCCTTATAATGCATGTGAGAACAGGCTTTCTAAAATGCATGGGAGGCTATGAAAGATAGTATCCCATTGTTCCTGTATTAAAGGAAGCAGGTGTAAGGTATTAATCCATTATTGCACGTCTCTTGGTTGATCACAGAGTCAGGTTTAGACCCTAATGCTGGATGTACCAAAAAAATGCCACTGGGATTTTGAGGAAAATCTGATTTTGACCTTTCTGGATAAGCAAGGACCCTTTTCCATAAATGAGTTAGTCAATAACAAGGTATATGTCACATCCGTCAACATAAGGATTATCCCCCATCTGCTTATCCTCTTCTGACATAGCTAATGAAACTGTACTCTGACCTTAAAGGATCTGTCAGAAGTAGGCTTAGTTCCCTGCCTGGCAGTTTTGAAGCATTGGTGGCATAAAGTAGATCGGTAAGCAAGAGGGAAGACGGTACCCTGTATTACATACTATTTGAATGCCACTCCAGCCACTATTATGTATACAGTTGTAGCATGAATTTCACAAGTAAGTGAGGCTAAAGGTGAGACTTCCCATATGCAGTACACTTTAGACTTTTCTGGTTGTTAGCATGCTGTCTCTCTCTCTCCTGCAGACATGTTGATGAATCCTATGAATAAAACAGTATTCTCCAACAACAATCTCCAACAAAAGATGCTAAAAAGGAAGGGACTGCCATATCCCAGTTAACTTTAGTTAATGTGAGCTCCTTTGTAATATTTGGAAGTCCTTTATGCAGCCTTTGCCTATATAAGATGTGGAAGTACATATTTATCAGCTGTCTTTGAAGTAACAACTAAAAAATTGCTTACATAAGGTTTCATTCTAATTTGGTGCTTTTTCCATTGCTCAAACCTGGCCTCTAGAAAAAAGTAAAAAAAAAAGTATTGGTGATTCATGTTTTGCATTCAAAAGTGTGTTAAGCACAGCTTATTAGCTGGAGCATAGGCCTGTGAGCTAAAACCCATTCTTCTAATAATGTCTCACTGTATCTTGGTTTCCCCATTTGAAATTAGGTAACATTCGTCCACATTTTTATGTCCTTTGATATGTTTTGATAGAAAAAATGCTAAGTAAGTGCAGTGTATTAGTGTTAATAATGCATATATGCATTTATTGTTAGGATTCACATTTAATTGGTTTCTTTAAAAGTATATATCTTTTCTTCATAACTAGTTATTTTTGTATACTGCAACCACAAATAATTATTTGGAAGTGTGACACTTTGACATTTCATGTCACTATCTAATTAACCTGGTGATTGGCATCCCATGACCTGACTGACTTTCCTTAAAAATAGATACTTCCTTTCATCCGCAAATAATTTGCGTTCCTTTCAACTCTGGCTTGCATCCTGTTGCTCACTAAGGATTCTTAAGTGGAGATAATGTTTATTTTCTTATCTGTTCTTCTTCCTCTTTCTTGAGCCTTTCTGATCCAAGTTTTCATTCTTAATAAATATATAGTGATCATAAGTGTGTACAAAAGCTCTAAATGTGTATTAATGCATTCAGAGTACTGACTGTACACACTGGCTTAGCTACTGACCTTATCTATAGGCTTTCTTGCTACACCTACAAAGGAAGAGGCTACAGGACACAAGCCAACAAGCTAAAAGTCTGTTTTGCCCATCAACCCGTTGTTTCTTCCTTCTGCTTCTTTTAGATAAGGGATTTTCAGCAAAGTGCTAGTAATGCAGAGTAATTCAATTTCCATACAGAGATCTCAATTTCTTTGCAAGCTGTAATGAGTTGAGACATGCAAATCCCCTGTAAGGTAGGGGGGGAAGTATTAATATCAAAGTTAAGCAGATGGAAAATCTGGTCCTGCAAGTCACCTTTAAGGTTTCTTCTACACTGCAAAACTAGTCTGTAGCAAAGCCAAGAGTAGAACCTAGCTCTTTTGACTAAATTTTAGGATACAAAGCTACCATATAGTAGGTGATGTGTGGGAACTGTTGATGTGCGCAGTCCTAGGTGGCAGGAAAAGGGAGGTGGCTCAGCTTTAGTTACACTTAATTGTGCAGTTAGTTTGAATTACCTTGCAAGTCTTCTTAGAAAGTGGTAGGCCCATTAGTTTTCCTGGGAAGGAGATGGGGAACAGCTGTATGCCTTCTCTTGACCTTGAAACTTTTGCTGTTGCTACCACAAAGCAAGTGGTGAGGACTGGTGGCTGCTACTGTGCAGCAACAGACCTTCGTAGCTGTAAATGCTCTCTCTTGGTGCTACAGCTTTCCCACAGGTTATTGGCTTTCTCACGTAGCTTTCCTGGATGAACTTCCTCGGTCCTGCCTGGCTCGCCCTGATTCAACAGCTAATTGCTTAAGAAAGGATGGCAAGTCCCAAAGACCTTATTGCCTCTTCCCCAGGCACAGTTGTCAAACTGGCCTTGAAACTTTTAAAATCATGGAACAGTTTTGAAGATACAGCAGGTTTGGGCACTTTCACATGTGTTCTTAATAGGTACTGTGATGCAAGTAGTCAGTTTAAAATCTGCATAGACACTGTGATTTGCGGGTTTCTGATGCTGACTTATAATCTGGCCCAGAAAAACTGTTTGGGTTTTTTCTTTTTTTCCCCTGTAAACTTCTTTCTGGGATCTAACAACAAAGTTTAGTCTTTGTGAAAAGTGGGAAACCATTATCCATCCTGCATCATGTAGCAAATAGGGAATTCAGAATTGTCATTCTAATAGTTGACACTGGAAAATGTCATTGAAGAAAGCTTTTTTATGTTAGTCTTTAGATTGACAGGTTATGACAAAACTGCATTCATGTTGCTTGAATACATCTTTTGTCTAGTTTTACATGCTTTTTGACTTGTCTAGAAAATGACATATTGAGGTTTTCATTAGCCTTAACCAGGTGTGATTTTCTTTATGGAAGATACCTTGGTAGGACTACAGTTGAAGGCGAATAAACCAGTGAAGCTTAGAAAGGCCATGGCCCTTCTTCAGATGGTAGCGATGAATTGAAAGACTCATTAATCAACAACCAAGTCACAGGTGTGATGGCTTTCCTGCAAACTGCCAGCAGACTGTGAAAGTCACATCCAACACATGAAACTGTTAAACTAGACGCATCTATAAACATTCTTAAACTTTTGTCTTTCCATTTTAGTTGAAAAACACTACCCTGGCATGTTTTCATTATTGAATTTTTAATTTTTTTTAAACAATAATATTTGTTTGTTTTCCAAGGAATGCTATTCAGTTTAGGAAACAAAAGAAAAACCTGATACTATTTTCATCTTTTGCTCATTTTAAAACAATAATAAGTTCATTTAAATGGACACACAGTTTTGATTGCAATAAGTGTAAATAGTTTTAATATTATAAATTTCTGTATGTATAAAACATGCGCAAAAGCTTTAACAGAAGAAATGAGTACAGTGATTTTCTCTATGTAAATGAATGGCCATTTTCTTCCTGATTTTCCAGTCCTTTCCAGTACTATAAAAATTACGTGGAACAAAGATTCAGAGATGCTGTAGTGCTGCAATGTAGACAGAAAGTCATAAAATGTTTAAAGTGAAATGATTTAGAAGGTTTTATTATTTAATCAACCTGCACTGGATTTTTTCACCTGCACTGATGGGAAAAACTCGTAATAAGAAGCCAAAGAATGAAATCTCCATACAATTTTTCCACATCATTCTTCCTTAAACTCTGTGGATCCCCTGGAATGAAGGAGAGTCTAGTCAGAGGTCTTATACCTCCCCATTAATTTTTTTCCCCCAGATTATCCTTAAATTGATATACTCCCTGTAGATAAAAATTAATTTTACTCTGTCAAAGAGCAATGAATATGAATTTGCTTGGATTTTTGTATTTGCTAATTCCTTGGTCTCCCTAATTGTCATCTTTTTCCAAATATGATGCTCGAGATAATAAAAATGCTTCTTTAAAATCTGAAGCAGATGAGAACAGTGTCCCATCTTCATCTGGGATGAGGAATTTCTTTATAGTAGTCTGATCTTCTGTTTCCCTCTTTAGCACATCTATCTTAGTTTTGAACTTCATATCTAGAAATTAATTTTAATTTGCAATCCATATTCTCCACTTTTTTTTATGCCTGGATTGCCAGTTGCAAAGTTGTTTTGGTCTTACTCAATTTAAATCAATGGAACTGTATATAAGTATAATGCCTGCTGGCTCAGCAACACTGTAATGCACGCAAAAGGCAAAGAAGCAATGGTGCTGCATTTATTGAAGTAATAAGGTATTATAATAGTGGTATATCAAAAGTGATACCTGCTTTGCCTTTACAAGGCTCTGTAAGCAGATATTTGAATATACCTGTCTTTAAGATATATCTGTAACAGATCTTATCTGATTACTCAATGTAGTGCTACTGCTTGTTATAGGAGGGCTTGTTAAAGTATATACAGCTGTCATGTTGTGTCACCCGTTTTAGAAAGAACTGTTGTAATTTCATTTTAATGGCAGTGTGTTTTAAAACAGATTTTACTATTGGGATCAGGGAGAATTGTATTTTGTTTCAAGTTGACCATAAATTATTGCCTATATTTTTGCCCATTAACTTTCTGTTGTTGCTTTAACTCACTAATTAAACACCCCCACAAAAAAACCACCCTCTAGAATAATACTGAAATGATCCCTTTAATTGTACTAATAAAGACTGTGACAGCTGAATTTAAATACAACCAAACTCTTCCCACTAAAGTGTTAATGAAATTAACAATAAAAAAGTATAATGATTTCTCTTGGGATAATTACATGGGTAATTTAACAGCACATTTGGATAAAAACTGAAAGCATTTATGTGATATATAGTTAAACCTCTGTAAATGGTATATAGAAAATCAAAGGCTTTCTTATTGTCTTTCAAGTACAAAAGAAATCTTTAAAAATGTTAAGTAGTAGCTCCTCTTAAAAAGTAAATTAATCTTTCATTTCTCTCATATTTTCAACATCACATTATTTATTGTTTCATATGGAGAGACTGTCAGATTATGCTATAGAAATAGCATTTAATGTACTTACTAGTCTCAAAGTGAATGCATAGACAATTGGATGTTCTCTTGCATAGCTCAATGGAAAAACTGTTGTTGCGTAAGAAATTTTGATAAAATATTTTCAGAATTTTAGCAATAAAAAAGAATGGTATTTGAATAGTAAATATATGAAATTGGAGAAGAAATATGTGACAGTAACCTTACAGGCATTCACTTTCAAAAGAAATAAGCCACAATTTCAAACGTGAGCTGACTTTCCATTAATATAGTAATACAGTTTTACATATCTTTGGTACCTTGTTGACTCTTTGCATGCTGGGCGTCAGATGCTGTGATTGCCCCATGTACAGAAATTAATCTGATCTAGTAGATGTTCCTTTTTTTTTTTTTTTTTTAAGAAAAGAATTTCTTCTCTGGCATGTCTCTGCTGCACTGAAGGAACTGCAGTTCACAGAGGGAAAGGGAGTTCTCCAGTAAGCCAGGCACAGGTTATTTATTACTTTCATTAGGTCATAGTCAGCACCTTAAACTCATCCGGAGACCAAGGGGCTTTCATGATGACCACTGAACATCTGATAAACATATACTCTGTTCATTAAGTGAATCGATGCTTGCTGCAAGAGTCATTTTTCTAGTTGTTTTATATTATAGCCACAAGCTGAAACGTGTTTGGCAGCTCTCTCCTTCCACAACCCGTGAATGTGGTCTCGGAGAAACAAGCAGAAGCTCCCTATTCAGAATAAATCATACATATGACTCAGGCTAAGGCCAGCCTCATTTTTTTAGATCCAGCCCCAACTCTACTCAACATTAGTTGAAGTATCAACCTATATTAAGCAAAGACAAGTGAAAGACACATGGTCATATGTCTTTCATATACAAATAGCCAGTGCCAACAGCAAGTCTCTCTCTCTCTCTGTCTCTCTCTTTTCTTTCTAATAACTTCCTAAAAAATTCCATGTGTGCCTTGAAGATTAGCAATAACAGAGTGGTATTTTATGGGATTCCAAATGTGAGACCTCTTCAGGAAAAGGAGTAATTACAATTACTCTCAGACACTGAAAAATGAAACACACTCTCAAAATTGGATGTATTAGACTTACAGAGGACAGTTCTGTTCACTTTTGCCAGTATCTACAAACAGCCTAACAACGTCTCAAGGAGTGAATGTAGGTGATGGATACAGCAGCAGTTATCTGGATGCTTGTTCTCTGTGTGTCATAAAGAGATCATTGACCTCTGTCCACCAAAACTTTAACCCAGATTGTCACAGATCAAGGTGATCTATGACATTCAGATATTTTGAAGTCAGGCTCAAAGAACATTCTCCAACATCATGCCTGAAACAGAATGGTTTGATACTAACCAGTCTGAGTTAACCAGCTTCAGGCTCTAACTTTCTGAGCAAGAAAGATTCAGTGATAGTCAGCTGGCAAAGGATACTGCTTTTCTTTATTAGTTTTCCACCAGGAAAAGTGAGCCTAGAACAAGGTTTGTGTGATGAGGCTTTCATGGTTTTCATAGTGTCTTCATTATTGGTAAACATTTCTGGTAGAAAATTAACAGATTCTGAGGTCTTAAGCCCATGCTTTAGTTTGTTTTACAGCAACATAAACGAGTTGCTGTAATGCTTTTAGAAATATAAATGTTGTCAATTTGTTTACTTTATTGATACTTAGATCAGTGAGGATTGAGTTTCCCTTGCAGAAACTATGCTTCTTATACCATGATCTTTTAATTCTTCCATCAATTTATTTTAATTGGTTTTGCAAGTGGTTTTCCAGCCTTATTTAAAAAAAAAAACAAACATTTCTTATTTCAAAAGAAATCAATCTTATTACTCTTTGTACCTCTAAGAATTACTTTGTTCTTAACAATTCTCAAACTCAGATGTGTTCCCTCTGGCCTTGATAAATTGCTCTGGTTTTAGGTTTTCAGTTTAAGGTCTTCTGACCTTCAGTCTTTTGATGGTACCTAATATGTATCATCTACTGAAATTAGGAGTGATGTATTTTTTCCTCCTGCAGAATATAGAATTGCATTATAGTATGATCCCCATTGCTTAGTTCTTACGTGTTTTAATTTTTATTTCAGCTTCTTGTATTTAATTAGATTATATTAACAACTTTTCCTTCTATTTGCTGTGCAACAAATTATTCCACAAAATAACTCCTGAAAGTGTTGAAATTGTATTTCCAAACTATTATTGGACCATTTTATATGAAGATACCTAAAATGATTCTAACTAGCTTTCTCATTGACTTTGTTCTTTTGGGCAGTCAGTATCCTTCTTGGTAAATCTGGATTTGGTATGATAGCTCTAGAAACATATGTGTATTCTAGAGGTCTGTCCATATGGTTTTAATTAGAATGGTTTTCTATTTATTAGATTTGTTAGATTCATCACTGTATGTTCATCTTTTCAACATAATCAGCCTATTCTGTGTAGTTTATAGGCAAGTATTCCATCTCCCAGAAATGTGAACCATTCCATTACGATTCTGTAGTATTTTTTATATCGGGGGAGGGATGAGATGGAATGTCTCCCTTTTTCTTCTCTGAGTATGTGTAGAAGTTTGTTGAATACAGAGAGATGCCTGCTTTGCTTTTCAGTTCTATTTTTATATTACTCCTGAATTTTTACATTGCTAACTCGACAGCTCCTACCAATCCTAAACATATTTTTCTTCTTTTTGTGTTAACAGTCTCATTTACAGTGATTAGGAGAGAACTCTTTCTTTTCATGATGGCCTTTTCATGACATTTTCTACTGTGTTTTCTTAACGTCATCAAATTTAGTTTTCTCATTTTAATCTATCTTTGCTGTCACATGCAGCATTTTCCTACATGGGGATTAATGAGTGATTAATCTTTTTATTCCGTACTAAAACGTAATCCTGAAACAGCTTATTCATATCCTTAATCTAATGAGTTGTCTCTGTGAATTCAATACAATAACTGGAATTCAACATGTTAGACTAGATTGCATGTTTGCTGTTCTCGGGCTTGAGAAGGAGACTACTTGGATTAGCAGTGTTTCTTTGGCCATCTCTTTGTCTTGTGGTTGCGTATCTGTGGTCTGCAACAACTGTTTGCCTGCCCCACAGTACACAGTCTGTATCTTGTCCGTATAAGTACACTGAAAATACAGCCTATCGAAATTTTAATTAGAAGTTGAATGATAGCTTTTATGGGGGCCTACTAGGTATTCTGAGGGTGCGGTACTCTTTTGTTCTGTAAAGTAAGACCGTAGTGAACTATACCATTAGACTATCCATTAAATCTCGTCAGTCCCAAGAGCAGTTTTGAGACTATTTTTTTTCAGTTTGATTCAGTTATGATTTATTAGAAATTATTCTTGAATCTCAGTAGCATACGCTACAAATCTGTTCACATGAGAACAAATGTATGTTCATAAATGATACTGTGTTACTAGTTTCAGAACATTAAAGAAATTAAGGGAATATTTACTGTGAGGCAGCAAAATAGAATTTAAAGAAGTGATGCTCTATATCTCAAGGAATATATTTTCAAGTGCTTTGTTTCAATCTGAAGAAAATATTCTGTTGGCTTTTTTTCCTTTTTTTTTTTTTTTAAAGAAAAGCATTTAGTAATATACATTTAATCTTTTGGTTATAGTGTCATCTATTGTTTTGGAATACTAATTGTTAGAACAAGTGAAAAATAGAGTTTTAACCACATACTAGTTCCTCCCACTGGGCTAAGAATTAGCAAAGTCATGGTTTCACAAAGTCAATGTCAAATATTCCTGTGGTTAATGTAATAAAGAAATTAGAATGAGTTTTTCCTACTGCACTGAAATAGCTTAGGAAGAGGGATGAAGAAAGGAAGGTAATTTTTCTGTTGCTTAAAATACTTTTCTCATAGTTTATTGAAACGATAAATAATAAGACTGAAACATGTAGAACAAGCTTTGGTATAACTGAATTAATTTTAAAAGAGCTGGGGTGTTATAGGGAGTGCGCACCCTGTGAACTGAGTGGTTTTTTTTCTTTAATGGCATTTTCTCAGCATCTGATAATAACATAAAAATAAAGCTTTTATATCTTCTGAAGCAGACTTGTCAGGTTCTCAGTGGCATCTTGTAATTGTGAAAACTAAAGGTATGTTTTAACTCTCCTCTGTTAAGCATCTATATCGAGGTCTTTGCAGGCTTATTTTTCTCTATGGTTTTAAATGCGTGGGAGAATTTGATCAGTGTCCTTTTTATATTCAAAACGAGCCAGCTTCTGTCTCAAAAGTGTCTTATTGTCATGATGTCACTGCATCTCAAGATTTGTGACCTTTTGCTCCATATGGATTCATGGTAGACCTCGTTGTGTTTTTGCAGGCTAGATTGCTTT
The DNA here is from genome assembly GCF_947461875.1 of Haliaeetus albicilla. Taxonomy (NCBI): domain Eukaryota; kingdom Metazoa; phylum Chordata; class Aves; order Accipitriformes; family Accipitridae; genus Haliaeetus; species Haliaeetus albicilla. The sequence goes on along the minus strand of NC_091516.1, from coordinate 70,136,261 downwards.
TGTCCCCCCGCTAGGGGGTATCAAAGCCTTTTGGACTAAAGTTTTACATACTGGTAGGTTTGCAAATAAATAAGTAAATGGGATAAAAATAATATACTAAAAGTACCTAACAGCAACTGAAAGCACCCAACAAAGAAACAAACCTGAAGTTTATGTATAATAAAGACCGCCAGATGTCGCAAAGGCATCGTTGATGAAGTGTTTTTTTATCCAAAATGTGGCACTTATATGAGGAATAGTAGTATTGTGTTTGAGAGTTGCAGAGGCCATAACAGGTCAGTGAAATGTCCTTCAAACATTTGATTTTTACATTTGAGAATAGGCCAAGATGAAAAGATAACCACATATCTGACATTGACGTTACTACCATTTAGACAACCGATGCAATTGCCTTAGTCAGTGGGATCAATCAGACCTTTATTACTTTGAAAACCACATAAAAGATTTAGGTTTGTTTTTTCCTTATAAAAATGAATGTTCTGAGCATCATCAGATCACAAACTTCTAAATGTAAAATTATTATAATATGAATATAGTTTTATTTTCTCCTTGTTCTTTTAAAAGTTGAATACTATAAAAAAACATTAAAAAGAATAACAAGTAGTCTTGAAAGAATTTGAGCTGAGTTGAACAATATGCATAAATTGGCAGTTTAACAAGTAGAACTTGGAAACAAGTATTTGATGATTGATTTTTTTATTGAGACAGAATGAGAATGATAGTGGATAAAGTGATTTTCCTTATTGAGAGAAAATATAGTGTTTTTCAACATGTCTTCAGTATGAATGGAAGCCCTGTCAAAAAAACTGAGCAACACATAATATCTTTTAAAAGGTAAATTAACATAAGTATATCACTTAGTTTATGGATCAAATTTTACACTTGTCAGTTTTATTCATAATGTCATAAAGTTTATATTGTAAAGATAGTGTTATTACCTTTGTTATGTCCTGGAAAAGCCTAATATTAACTGAGTTCATTGTAGAATTTAAAGTATATTCAGCTGAAGAAATGCCAGTGCAGAAAATTAAGTCCAAAATATGTATTCATGTGCAGATCTTACTCAAATCCCTAGTAATTTTAAGTACTTGAAATACATTATTCAACAAGTAACCTGCTGTACGCTTGCGTTTAATGGGCTCTGCCTGAGTATACAGAAGCTGTCAAGATAAAATATGGAACATGCATCATTCTAATTCAATTATGATTATTCTTAAAAAATAAAATAAATATGTCTCCATGCGTGTTTGTGTTGTATGTGGAAATGTGCAATCTTTATTGGTAAGACTGGATTTCAATTTGCTTTGTATGATTCTTGCTAATTTCTCTGTTGCTCAGGTATATGTGTATACACCACATAAACACACAACATAAAAATATATAAATTATGTTTATTCAAACATTGAAGATGTTCAAAATGTTAACCAAATTTATACTGTATGTGTATATCTATACTTAATATACATTTCTGCTTGCCTATGTTATACATTAAAAAAAAGTAATTAGTGATATAGTTATGCATATACATATTTGCATAATTGTTACTGAACGAGTTAAATAGGCCCTGGACTTTCCTCTAACTTCAAGTAAAATGCTTGTTGAGAATTGATGTGTAGAAGGAAGCACGTCTTTATCTCTGATTATGATTTCGATGACATTTGTCTTTTATAATTGTGATGTCAGTGGAGTTCTTAACTTAATAGGCAGTTCCCAACTTAATAGACATAGTTGCATAATATTCCACAGATATCAAATTCTTTAACTTTACCCTTGAAGTCACTGCATGACAATTGAGGGGGTTTTTGGTTATGGGTTTTTAAACAGAGGTAGATATGTGTGTGTTTGTGTACTCTGCTTATGAGCTACATACATATGGAATACTTCGTGTTTTGTTCTAAGACTTTATGTATATTTAACCTTTAATTTAACTAGCAGGTTGTAAGATTTCCATAAAAAATAGATGAGCTTTGAACTCACTGAATGTTATTGGTGTAGCACAATCAATCATTTCTAAAGGTTAATGGTGTTAAAAACAATGAGAACATATGTCTTATTTTTAATACTGTTATATTAGTAAAATTATTTAGCATAGATAAGGAATTTGTATCCTGTTCTTTGTGTTAAATCGGGATTTACAGTTTTCGAATAGCAGATTATAGGTTTTATTATCAAAGTTGAAGGGGGAAAAAGACAAATAAGTATTTATATAAACTTTTTTACTATGAATAAGATAATTGGTGATATGGTAGCTGTGACATCTCTCCAGAGCTAAGTTGATCTGGAATGTATTACAATTTTTTGAAATATTTTTACTTTTCCCCATCCCATTCTGCTATCTTTTAATAAAATATGACTTATATAGGTGTTATCCTAATTACATCATACATGCGATTCCTCAATGAAATAAAAAGTCAATACTTGAATGACAGTGTGGTGGTGGGGGGGGGGAGCAGCGCACAGGATTTCAAATGGTAAAAACCTGCTGTGGTAACAAAGACTGAATCCATCCTTATGTTGCATAGCTTCCTGATCATATCTTTAAACCTGATAGTAACAAAGAATATTTATTTGTTGCCAAGCTATTGTAGGATTTATTTCTGAACTCAAATCCCAATTATCAAGAAAATTGCATCCCCTTTATCTCACAGAAGGGTATACTGCATCATAGCATATTTGGTTATTTGGTACTATAATATTGTTACCTTGCTTGAAACACATGGTCCCTCTTGATATACAAGAAGAAAACTGAATCCATTTCAATAAATTAATAGGGATGAGAATCCCAATCCATCGTTCTTTTCAGAGGTTCACATACATTGTAATGAAATGCATTAGGAGTTTTCTTCACTTGAAATCCAAATGAGACCCATTTTGGCTCACACCCTTGACAGTCTCTTTTATAAGCACTGCTGTCTCCTGTTCATGTGTGGGCTTAGTAAAATGCTTCCTTTGTAAGATGCACAGAGACAATATAATGCCATGAAAGACGAAGGTGTCAAAACACAAAGTTAGAGGCAATCTAATCAATGCCTCCCGATTTAGCCTTTGAAGGCTCTCTTCATTAAAACTCTTTAATTGTGAGGCTTATCTTGAGGTAGAGCTGTTACTTAATATTTTTCAGTGTCATTCTTTGGACAGTCATTTGTACCTTTTAAACGTAATTTCAATATTCATTGTTTAGTAAATTGGATGCCTTGTTAGCAATAGTGGTGGTATGAATGACTTGCATTCAAGTGATTGAAGGTAATAGTGTATAAATGCTTGGTTCTCTCCCCCTGAAGTTTAATGTGTTTTATTTCTATGTATGTCATTATAAAATATATGGTTTTCATTATGGGTCTTTTTATTTTTATGTATAGGAATGCAGGTTAGAATATTTTAAAATTATGAATAGAAAGACTTGTAGCTGAATCTTTTTGAACTTTTTAAAATTTTCAGATTCAGTGCAAACATAAATTCTATGTAAGTGGTGAAAAATGTGATCTCAGATTGTGTTAATCTAAATAAATTCTGAAAAGTTATGAGATAAAAAAAGATGGCACATAGGTGTTTTCTTCACAAATGATCATAAAGTTGGTAGTGGTTGCTAGAAAGCAACTTCCTGAAATTGGTTGAAAACAAAATGTGTCTGAAAGCACATAATTTAGAAAATGCTTTTAAAGGAAATACTTACTTTCCATCTGAAAACTGCCAACATAAAAATAAATTAAAGCCTGCACTACAAGTAATCTTTTTTTTTTGTGTGAGCCAGATGACATATTTTTGTTCTTAAAAAAGATGCCTGTATATATATCTACACACACACACATATAGTTTGTGTGTGGTGAATTGTGCCGTAGTAGCGTGTGTATATGCATGTAAGCGCTATATCACTAAATGCATTTTCATGTTACAGTATTTGCTCATAGTCCTATTAAAATCTTGAAAGATCTACTGGAAAACAAACATGGCATGTTTTTACAATCTCTCATAAAACCTACATCTTTTTAATGCCTGGAATATTGGGAAAGCTAAAACTACCTGATATTTCCCTTGTAATAATTTACAATAAAAATACTTTTAACATGTAAAAAAAGCAAAAAGGTGAAGACTGTAGAATTGATTTGCAGAAATCCTTGAAAATGAAAAAGAATTGAGGCAACTTTGACCTGATTTTTAAATGACTAGTGTGGTGAGTACAGCTGCTCTAGCTTAGTAATTATTTGTGATAGGTTGTTTTTGAGTCCCATATGTATAGGAGCTCCAGGCCCAACTACCTCATTTGCTGGCACACAAACAGATTCTTCCAGGTGCTGAAAATTAAATTTTAATATATTATTTAAATATTAAGAGAATTACAGTTTCAGTAATTTTACTGCTACAGCTGGAGTGCAAAGTGTGCCTGTACACTATAGAGGTTGTTGCATGGTCTACTAGAATGAAAATTCCCATTGGCTTTAAATACTTTCAAGGAGGTAAATGTTTGATGTAAAGATAAAAACACATATTTGTTATACAGTGTACTTTAAAAATATTTTGTGGATCTTGACCTATTTATAGACAAAGATTTTAAAATGTTACATTGCAATTTACATGCATTCACATTATAAAATGGATAAAAGTTTAAGACATAGTAAGGAAAAACTTAGTTACCCCTGTGCTGAGGACTTGAGTAAGACAACAGTTCCAAAAAGCTGTTAAGCAGATGGTTAACCTAAAACATGTATTTAATTACGTTGATACCAAGTTAATATATTTTCTGGATTAAAGTTCAGGCATGTGACTTTAGTGCATTTAATCACATGGAAAAAATGTGTTGCTGAATTGGGGTTCTCAACCCTATATCAGGGATTAAGAGAAATATTTGGAACTAACTGACTGGCTTACACCAAGTTTTTACTCTAGGAAAATTAGGTAGGTTATCATAAAAAGGTAAGGTAAGTTTTAGATAAGTTGTAGGATGGTATAATTGCACTGCACTGAATATACCATACAATGAAATATATTTTTAATTCCAAGAATTTTCTGTGATGCCCATGCTTCTGTTTCATCATTTCAGCATACTTTTAACTATTCTTGGAATAAGCAGCAACATCCAAGTTCAAATGTGAGTTAACCTCAGAAGTGCGTTCCAAGTCTGCTTTTTTCCCTGTTTTGAAACATTATAACTGAGTGTAAATGTGCCCTGAAAAAAAACCACTGCTATTCTACCTAGATTAGCAGTTAACAGGCTCATCATCTAAGGATAGTATCTCCTGCAGTTCTGTGGTCTTCTAATAAATATTGCAATCCAGAATCTTTTAAATATGACATCAAATAATTCATTAATTAATTTATTGACTTTCACTAGGTATCAGTAGAAGTCAGTGACTTCTTGGAATAACTTCAGCCTTGCACAATACTCTTTCTTACCCAGTGAACTTTTATTTTCACTTTTTAAAACCTGTACTCTTTAAAAGGGCCTTAAACAGGACTGTGTTGTCAGCAATCTGCACTCAGTGTCATTTAATTTCTTTCCCAACTCTGTGAATTCTGAAAGGTTGTTTAGGTGAAATTAATTCAGTTATGGATTTAAGTTCTCCAGTGATTACTCTTTCTAAAGGGAAATTCTTTCCATTTGTTTTGATTATAGTACTGAATATTGATTGGGATTCATTTTAATAGTGAATAGATCTTTTATTCCATTGTAACAAGATCATCACCCCAGCTCTTGTCCAAAGTCTGTCTCACTAAATCCATTAATCTTCGGATTAGATGATTTTTCTGAAAATAGGATAGGCTGTGTAGTCTTAGTACAAGGTCATGCTTGAGGCAAAAGTTATAGCAACTTTTAAAACACATTCTAATCTTCACAAAATCATTTTGGAAGAAAGTAAATTGCAGTGCTTTTATCTTAATTATGTAGTTGTATTTCACAATGAATAGTTCACAGTTCCTATTACAGTAATATCTTCTACTATTTTTAATAGTCATGGAATTTCTTGAGTTGGAAAGTTCAAGATGGAACTGATTTAAAACAAAACACCAATATAAAATTAGAGAAATTAAGTCCAGAAAACAGAATCATCACCACATGTCTTATAATCTTTGACTATCTATAAATCTAAATTTCTTCATCTATCCAGTGCCTTACACTTTTTTTCAAAGCATCTGATCCTGTGTTGTATACATGCTGATTTTATTTTGACTTTTACTGTAATTTAAATATTTTTATATCAGCTAAATTGAAACAAATATTTTTGGTTTATGAATAGCCTTAATTAGGCATCCACATATTTTTTGTAGGTTACACATTGATTTCATTGATACAGAATCAGTCCCTAATCTTCCATCCTATTTGAAATACCTTTCAAGTATAATGAACTATTGCTGTTAATAGTTAGCATAATGTATTTTTGAACCATTCTTTTGACTGCCGTAAGGTATTTCTTCCCCTACTGAGAGATTCATTTTCTTGTAAAGGAGGTGTATGTGATTCAGATGTACAAAATACATATACAGCCCTATATTCATGAAATAAAATATGACTTCGTGGTCCTTTTCAGATCCAGTCTCATGTGCTAATAATGTTACTGTTGGATTTTGTACCATGACAAGATAAATTTACCTGATTTCAAAATTAGATTGTTAAGGACTGTGATGGTATGTTTATAATGAGGCTTGAGGGGATGTGGACCCCTTTGCATTACGTGGTGGGATGAGTGCCCCAGTCCTGTGACACAGAAGTCCACACATCTCTCTGGTCAACACCAAGGCCGCCTCCAGCCTAGTCATGGCTCCAGTCAGGTGGCTTTACCCTGCAACCGATGAACACTACTAATGAAGATAAAATGAATTACACTTTCTCCTCCACATGGTTAACTATTATTAATGTTTACATTGAACAGAAATTAGTTGTCTTGCTGGGTTCTCTCTGATAAGTGATTCTTGGAAAGATAGCCATGTCAGCTGTTGCCTCATGCTGCATGATGTTGTACAAAATATTTTTGCCGAGATAAAGCAATCTCTATTTTATTAAAAAAAACAGAATCTATAATTCAAAACTATCAACAGACTAGCTATTTCTATGTATAGAAGTAAAAAAAGATTAAATTGACCATGATTGAAAGTATAATGCTAGAAATTTCTAAAACAAGCACCACTTTATTAAATTGAAACAGAGTGATTTGCAATGTCATTTATGTCTCTTTTTGAGGCAATAAAATAAAAAATAGCTACGTTAGGAATCAGTCTTAAGAACTGAAAATGCATTATCTGAAGCAAATCCAGAGCCTAATTTTGTAATCTCACCATTAGAAGACAACAAACTGGTAAAGCAGAATGCTTTGCTCTTAAATGGACTTTCACAATGGCCTGGGACTTTGTTTTCCCTCGATTTAATAAGAGACATTCCCAGACTGAAAGTGTGAGTCTAATGAAGACAAGGACAAAATTTCAGTAAGGCCATGATTTCCTCTCAGGTGACAAAGTATTATTGAATTATTTTTTTTTCTTTAACATTTGAAGTATTGTAAAAATTTTCTTTGAAACTGTGGTACACATTTAAAATGTATAAAATTCCTTACAAAATAAGCAGAGGAGGGAAGAGTGACAATTCAGAAAATATAGGAAGTTGGGGGGTTTTTTTTGCTTGTTTTCTCTTCCCAGTAAGCAGCATCTTGAGAATGTAAATCCATACGTAAGACTCACAGAATTAATATAGTGGAAGAGCTTTTTAAGTTTTTCTTCACCACATTGTGACTTATTCTGTGTGATCATGACCCTGAGACTTCTTAAAACTATCTTCCCCTTACAACAACTGCAGATATACTGTAGATTTCAAGCGAAGTGCTTAAAACATAACTTCATTTCTCAGGAAATTGTCAAATTTTAACATTTAACTGAATTTTCCTGAATGCTGAGATATAAAGGATTGACCCCTCAAGATGGAACAAGTCTAATTGGAAGTAGCATAAAAGATGATAATATCAATGGATTTCAATGTAGTATAATTATATGTTGAAGCAGAACCCTGAAACTCTATTACTGCACATTGACAGGCAGTATCTTAAAAGGCAAAGTCAGGAAGCTAATTTCCAGGGAAAATAATAGTAGACAGATTAATACAAAATATGTATTTTAATTACAAACCATCATAGCCTAATCATCCGAAGCCCTTTTTTTTCTTTCTTTCTTTTTTTTTTTTTTTTGACTGTTAGGTATTGTTATTGTTTCCTTGTATTTCAAATGAGATTTTAGTAGGAGCTAAAATCCTGGCATTCTCAGATTGTAAGGGCCTACAAAACTTATGTTCAACATCTCTCATTTTTTCATGCTCAGTAATTAAAAATGGCTATGGGCATTTTACATCCTTTGAGACTTACCAACTGCTATAGCATTTGTAGAATGATTTCTTCACCTGCTTTTACATGGAATAACCAAATATCGGAGCAGCTTGAAGTATTTAAAAAAAAAGTTTACCCCTAGGCTTCTCATCTTCAGCACATAGGCGGCTATATCACTATTCCACCATTCAATTAATTTTGAAATCCTAAGAACAAAAGTCATTAATAAGTCTTTTGTCATGGATAAAAAAAGAGAGATTCCTTTTTAGTATTTGTATGTCATCATGCCAGGCCTAGAAAATTAGCCTAATTTATTATTTAAAACACTGGTGGGATTCCTAATTGCATTCATCATTAGATATGACACGTTTAGAACCGAGAACCATATCCAGTGAGAATTTTCCAGTTTGAATTTTGAAATAAAAATATTTTTCAAGAGATCCCTAGCTATCGCTTGTTACTATGGCAACAGCCCTATTTGTCTGAGAGCTCTGCCCGCTGCCAATGGGAGCGCGAGCAGCGTCAACTAAACATACGAATACATCAAAGACAAATTCATATGCTCAATCTGATCAGCTCAATTAATGTAAGAACAGAAGCTGAAGGGGGTTAAAAGAGGGCATCCATTCAGGATAGATGAAGCCTCTTTTAGCAGAATATATACGCCGGCCTTTTGGGGGAGGAATTTAGCACACTGTCAAAAACATTATCAGAAAAGGAAAGTACTAGGCCTCCTACACCTAACAGATATGAAGCTGTCAGACAAAGAATAGCACTATTCATTAAATGACACTTATTTTCTCCCACTTTACAAGAATACAGTGAACAAAACAAGCAGGGGAGCAGCTGAGAGAGACACTTTTTTCTTTTCCTGGTGATGACAGACATGCAGCAATTATGGTGATAACTAAGGAATACTAAACAAGAAGCCAGGCTCCATTCTGTTTATCACCTAAAATTTTATGTTACTAAATTTGCATGCGACTCTTGTTTTGTTTTATTATTTATGTCTAGGACAAATTAGATCCTTTTGTTTTTAACATGGTGCTTTCAGTTTGGTGAAGAATGCCGCTAAACTATACGCATTCTCCCATTTTTCTTGTTAAATGGCCATATCAAGTTGAAGTGCTTTTGAAGTGAGAGAGTTTCAAAGCACAACAAAACTGCTGCTACCAGTGGCGGGGGGGAAGAGCATTAGTGTAATGGCAGGTATTGGGTACTATTTCTGCCGTACATAACTTAGAAGGCAGTTAGTGAAAATCTCTGCTAATTCTCACCTTGACTTGCAGAACGTGGTGGGGCTTTGTTACTTATTTTTAGTGTTGTTATTTACACAGTCCTATAAAGTTTGTAGGTGTTATGTAAGTTAGTTTTACAGCAGATGGAAGTGAGCAGAAAGTCCCGCAAGGCTACTCGCTTTTAAGAATCTTATACTTAAGCCGTGATGATCTGATTTAAGGCCTATTATCAATAGTCTGCTACTTTTATCTGCATGATCATGGCCTGATTGATACTGACTTCGTAGCCATGTACTCCATAATACGCTGTCAGGCAATGCTGACAGCTGCAATGAAAGAACAATAAATGTGGGGCAGCAGTAATGTAAAGGTCCAGCCAGGCTGTATGAAAACTGATAGCTGTGATATTGGCTCCTATGTTACCACATATACCAGCCCCTTTGAGAATTTCTTGGTGAGTGAATTAAAATGGTCTCCTGATACACAGAGAGAGTGCGGGGGGGAAGGTCTTCACTTAAAAAACCTGCACATTCCTAAAACCTTGCCTTAAAGTCAAGGGGTAGACATAAACTTACTTTAGAAAAAATCAGGACATGTTTTTGCTCTGAAAAATGGATGCACAAAAACTGCTGTAGGTATTTATATAGTGGTACATGTGAGTACATAACATGACTAAATTTAATGCAATAGTTTAGACTCGTTGATAGGACATATTTTTCTAGCACTCCAAGTTTTTGAGCAACCTTTTGATTTTCATTTATTATTACATGTGTTAATTATAACGCAGCAAGAAATTTGCAATTTACAATGTAATTAAATTAAAACTCCCTAATCTTATAACTATTACTCTAAGACAACTCATAATGACTTGAACCAGGCCTTGATTTCAGTTAAGACCTGTGACATACTGAATTCAGTGCTTTTTTGTTTCGTGTTGTGAGCGTATGTAGAGGTATGTCCACTATTAAACTAGGGAAACTAGTAAAATGAAAATAAAACAGTATCGAAGTTCATAATACAATATTATGTTCCTGTGCCATTGATTTATAGCATTTTTGTGGTGTCAAACACTGCAAGAAACTGTAGGCCAAACAACAATATCTAGCTTGTAAGCACACTAGAAAAGTGTGGGGTTTTGCATTCTTTACCCTCATTACCAAATAAATAAATAACACTCAGGTGTCAAAACCAAAATATAAATATAACTACTTATATTTTGTTGATTATTTCATTGTTTATGAACATATAGAAACACTTAGGCCTCCATCAAGTTCAAATCCCAGTTTTGTGAAAGATAAAAAACAGGTTCCTTGACTTTAAGGAACATAATGATGGTCCCTGTTATAAATACGTATTTTGAAAAGAAATATGTAAGAGAACTACACTCCTTTAGAAAGATACTTAGTTATTTTAATATCTTTTTGCTCTAGTTGGGCTCAGAAAAGCATTACTTTTAACAAAAACTGAAATTATGAGTTTATAATTTCATAGTGAAAATGCTAATAGATCTGTCCATCTTTGAAATAAAAAAAAAAAAGGTTTGTTCATGTGCTGTCATTAAACCTTTCCTAATCTTGATACAATATATTGACTTAACGTTCCTTTTACTCTTACTGAGATCGAAGGTCTTTCTACATGTTCATATGCAATAAACTCAGAGAGGATTTCACAGAGCACTAGCCAATCTGCCCTAGCTCCTTGCGTGACCAGTTTGCTGTTTGCTCTAACCATCTTGCATTTTGTATGCACTGCGGATAATGTACATATTTAATGTTAGTGTGGGACAGTTTGTGTGCTATTACTGACTCCTGGAGTTTATGACACACTGCTTTCTAGTCTAGAGAAAGTCAAAAGTTTGTGACTTTGTGGTAATCTGCTTTATAAACATACTAAGCATAGGGTTTACAGTATAACGGTATATAGGATTTACATACTCCTGGCAATGTGTAAAGATACTTTATATGAGAGTGTGCAAGAAGTCCAAAGGAAGATTTAGAAGTAGAGTATTTCCAAGACTATGTACAAATACATAATCTGCTGATCAATGAAATCATAAGGCCAACTCCCTCTATCCTTAATCATGAAATTGGGTTCTTTGTCTATAGTGTGATTAGTTGAATAAGGAAGGCAAATGAAATGATTTGACTTAAATGCTGCAATGGTGGTCTTTCTTCTACATTTGGATAATCAGTATGCAGCATTCAACTTTCTAAAACAATAAGCTGCTTTTACATTACTGTCATTTGGAAAAGCATATGCTCCTACTAGCTCTTTCATTTTCTGTAGGTATGGGTTAAAATGTCTAAACTTGATAATTTTAAAAAATTATTTTAAAAAAGGAAAAAAACAACAGTTCTAGCCTGATACCTTGCACAATATGCCAGGAATCAGCCTGAAGCAAATTTTAACATTCGCATTATAACCCTCTGAAAGTAGGGATGTATAATGGGAACACTGACAGACCCTGAATGACACTTACGTTGACAGACAGTAGCACCACTAGGCACCCATAATTAGATCTTTTGTGTGCTTGCTGTTAGCTAAAAAATGCTCCCTAGTTTATTAGAAAAACTATTTCAAAATTAATCATCAAAAGGTAAGTTGTGTACTGATGATGGAAATAAAAAGGAATATAAAAATAACGTTCTTAGTTTTGAATTCATTATGATGACGTCTGTTAGGTTTTCATTTAAAGACACCCCATTGACTAAAGGTTTCATTCAAAGATATCCATCTGACACAACTCATCAATATAATGAATTTACCGTTTAGAACATGGGCTTTACTTTTTTCTTGAATAGATGATACTCAGTATAGGTTTTTGTGGAGTTCATTAGACACTGTACCAAATCATTAGTTTACTAAGATACATATGTGATTCTTTTGCATAAGTTCTTATGATAGTTTTGGCTTCTTTGAATTCCTGAATATTTTCAAATTTGCACAAGTTTGCAATGAAATGCATGTGAGCTGAGGTATTTTGTACACAGTAATTCCGCTATTAATCTGTAAAGCTCTTGTATTCTTAAAAATACAAAAGCTTCTGTAATACATTTATTAATTTTAATTACTGTTATTCTGGAAGAAAAATTCAGCTTGTGATCATCTGCATTTGGACAGGAGCAAGAAACAAATTTTCTAATTTTTCTGTTTATCAGATTATTTTTTATAGTGTTCCCTATAATACAGAGAAGCTCAGATTGTTATCTGAAAATCACAGTTCAAAGCAGAAGGCAATGTTTTGAATTTCTGTGTTGTGCCCAAGAAGTAAAGTAAATATTTGGTTTTGTAGGATGATCAAAATTAATAGTAGGCCAAGAAAGTATTTCGTTACATATAAGATGTAATGACATAAACTTATTGCACACTGGAGGTCACCCTTGCTACTCCAAATTTTTTTAGGTTTTTCTAAAAAAAAAAAAAAAAAAGACAAGCAGCCTGTGTTTCTTTTAATATGCACGCTGAGCTTTTTAAAATACTTCAAGCAATAGAACAAGTATATGTTTGGGATTGTGTTAACTCTTTAATTGGTTAAGCAGTATGCACCATAGGTATAGACCTTTGGAAAAACTTTTTGGGGTGTGTGTTTAGGTAAAGTCCCACAAGGTTGCTATAGCCTGCATTGAAACCTCTGCCACTGGCAATTGCCTTTATCACTCTCCAGGAAAGCTAGTTTAAAGTTGGTTCTAGGACATCTAGCTAAATTGCCATTACTTTGCTAGATTACCATGAGGACCCACCCATAGCTGTATAAAAGTATTAAATTACCATCAAAATAACTGTTATGTCCTTAGATAGGTACAATTAAATGTTTTATTCAGTTGATGAGCAAAGTGCAAGTTTTACTGTTGATTAGCATAAGAACAGAGCTGAAAGGTCTTGAGAAAGCCCGTCCACTGTAGCCATAGTAGTCTCAAAGGAGAAGTTTAAAACTAAATCAATGTCCTTATATTTTCAGTCTTTTCCACGTCAGAAATCCTTCTAATAGATAAGGATGCAAATAGCATGTTCTCCAGGTTACAGCCAAGCAAGGTCTTAAACTGAGAGCCTATATTCTACAAAAGTTGAAGTAAAAAAAATTAAAGCAAAATATTCTCTTTGTCAGTCATATGAGAGACAAGTTTATAACTCACAGAAAAATCTAAACTCATGGAAAGTCCAGCTTACTCATTTCTAACAAATTTAATACAAATATTTGCTACTAAAACATTGTGTAGTACCTTTCATTAGAGGAGATACAATACTTCATGAATACTAATTGACAAAGCCTCGTAAAACTTTGTGAAATTCTTCCGTGCTGTGTGGCAAGTGTTTTCACTCTAGAGAGTGAGGTGCACAAATTCAGGCTAAGACAGATTCCCCCCACAATCTGACTGTGTAACCTGTTAGCTGAAAGTGTATAGTACAACATGGGAAAACCCACCTGGCCATACAACAGGAGTTGCTTTAGTGGATCAGAACTCATGTGCTTGGTACCAGTATCTTGTCTCTAACAATGTCTCATTCCAGTGACTTCAGAGGAAGCTGAGATAGATTTTCTAATAAGCTAACTGTGATTTAACCATTGTGAAGTTCAAGATTATGACCCAGGTTTTGAAGCGTACTGGCGTGTGCTCATGACCAGGAGTAATTGACTTTCTTCAGGGAGCCATCTGTGGCTCTCCAAGTTCTGTGTTTTCATACTTGAAATTAATTTGGGGCGGGAGGGAGGGAATATTTGTCATAATAAAAGATATATTACAAATGTATTGCTAATATATATTGGAAAATATACTTTACTGGAAAATCTTGTGATGTTTAAACAGAATCATCTAAGTTTTGGGTTCTTTGTTAGGAAGCAGGGACACAGTTGCCTTGCATTCCCTAAACGTCAGCCTCATTTGGATGCACTCAAAGAATTAGCTGCTCTTTACTACCCTAGCAATTTAGCAGCTCCCCCAATGCCTATAATGTGATAGCTGCTATGAGTACTGTGTAACACCATTCCTCTCCAGGGTTTTGAAATCTCAGAGAGAACAGATTATAGTCTCTACAGACTTTTCCTGAGTCTCTGGGAGGGCTAGCCAAGAACAAAATATTCCCTGCTTCTTTCTCACGTCCAAACCCATGAAAGGTCTTTTCTCTTGCTTTTCAGAATGAGCAGAAAACTAGCATTCTACCAGTACCACCAGTTAGTATTCTCTAGACTGCAATCCAAATTTGAAAAAATACTTGCCCACAAAGAACTTCTAGTGTAAACAAAGCATGTCTTATAAATTAATCTACAATAAAGGCAGTCATTTGTCTTTCCTAGCACATGTTAGCTCAGGATCCTGTGGACTTTCCAGCTGGAGATATTTAATCACTCAACACCTGTCATCCAGACTTTTCATGCTGCTCCACATGATGCTTCCACTTTGCAATAGAGTCTGTGTGAAGGGATGTGTAGGAGCTGAATATCCCAGTTCTGTGCTCTTCCATAGTGCTGGGTGAATCCTAGATGGTGTCTTACTAGTCACCTTCACTGGGAAGGCCAAAGAGAGAAAAACAGGCCAAGGGATCAAAGTAGACCCCAAATATTGATTTGCTCTTTATTTGCAACAGCTGAAGCCATTACTTTAAATCATTCTGCCTAAAAATCTACATAGGATTGCAGAACCTAAAGGGTTATTTCCTCATACATTGGGTAATAATTATAGCAGTAAAGGTCTCCCTGATAACCATAGCATTGCTCTCTGCTATGTATTTCCAACTGTATTTCTTACATTGCTTGCCAAAATGCAATTTCTGATATATCATCCTATTTCTTATAGTTTCTGAAACAATTATTTGAAAGTTTGAACTGTGTTTTCTCATCAAAGTGCTTTTCTCTACCAAATTCAGGTAGTGTTTTACTACTCACTTAATGTTGGTACTTGTGGGTCGCAGGACTAAACTCTAAGGAATCTGGCTTGTGTATTAGTAGCAAATCTGAACCCTTCTTGAGAAGTGAGCTTCAAGTCCCACATGCATACCTGGAATCCTGGAGCCATCACCATCTTCACTGCTGGACAGAGTGACAAGGACAGAGTAGTCTGAAGTAACTCAGGAAAAATGTGTGACCAGCCCCCCTCTGTACACTTAGCTAGGAGCTAGAAGTAGAAGAAACCTGGGGCTGTAGCAGGGACCTCAAGCATACAATAAAATTACTTTATTTAAGAATTATAATACCATAACCTGTAACTGTCAGCATACAAGCAGTATAAGAAAAATGTTGTCCCTTTTCTTTTGGCTTTCTGCTAACTCACCATAACTCAGTTAGTCTTCAGTAAAATATGAATTTCTTTTGGAGGATAAAATTGGTCCTGATTTGTAGCTGATGTGCTACTGTAAAATTCTATAAACAAGGTTGCACTAAGAAGGTAAAATTTTACCATGAATTTAGTCTGTTGGGATGGAACAATAAAGTCACAATTCTGAAAGAGGCCTGTAAATGTTATGAAATATTATCATCATCAATTAGTAAAAGATGCCTTTGCAGTAGCTTCAACTGAACAGATAATGAAGAGGTGGAAGATGGGAGGAGAATTTGTCATTGACTGAGAAACAGGAATGCACTCCTTCCCACCAGTTCCCCAAACAAGGACTTTTTTTTTTTTAATATTCTGGCAGCACGCCAACATGAGCAAGTCAGGCTTTCTAGCTGCCAATTAAAGCAGTCCTGTCCATTTCCTTGCCAAAACAAAGTAGTGGCCCAGTAAAAGTATTCACAGTTCAAACTGTTTCTTCACAAGAGTTCTAGACTATTCAGAATGATTATTTTTTTTCCTTGACTTGAACCAACAAACAAAAAAACCCATAAAAGAATGCATTCTGAAGGTGAGATTACATAAGATCTGTAGAAATGTGATATCTCAATGTATGAATTTAAATAAACCAGTAGTAAAATTTTTAATCTGTAATTTCTTTAAAACTTCATATGCATTGAGAGAAATGAGTCATACCTAAAACCAAAATGAAATCTGTGAAAAGTAACACAGTTAAATAAACTGTATTCAAGACATACAGTCAATCTGTATTCTCACTCAGAAGAGACAACAGATATACGCAATTAGTGAAAATTAGACAAGTGGAAGAATCAGTAGTGTATCCATAGTATTGGAAAATAGAGCTCAGTTGTTGTGGATTTCTAGAAAAAATGGGAGGACAACATACAGAATCTTCATATTCCATGCCAATATGATCTCTCAGCTTAGGAAAGCTTCTGAGATACTTATCATGCCTTTATAAATAGGACTTACTGCATCACAGCAAGAAATAATCAGAATCTCATAGTTAGATTGATATCAGTTCTGGGTTTTTATGATAATGAGGAGAAATGAAAACTTAAAAGGATGTATTATGTGTTTCTTATGGTACTTGTCATTTGCAAGCACATTAAAAAGCCATGGATGACATCAAATCTGGTTTTCGTTATCCTGACTTCTCCCTTCATACTAAGATGAAAAATCCTTAGCCAGTATTTGAGTTACTGCCAGTCTTTATAAGCCACAATTTAAATTAATTTTCCTCAGCGATTAATTGTCATAATTAGAAGTAAAAATGTTGATGTAAGTAGACAATAACTCCCTTACAACAGAATGGAGCTAGTCGATGAATTTAAGATGAGAGAAACTCTAGTAATAAATTGCAAATGTTGAAATAAGCTAAATTTTTGCTGAATGAAGAAGCTCATAAGGAAAAGTTAACAAAAATGCTTAATAATGATGGAAGTGGACTTAATTATTACCCAGTCTGTGTGGCAACCTACATGGTTATTCTTGCAAAAGAGTCTATCATTATTATGGACACATACAAATACAAAGAAATTAAGTATGAATAAAAATCCATTGTCGTTGTCATTCATGCCAGCTAATTACATCAATATTATAAAAAATGCTGAAGATGTTATACTGCTAATTTTATTCAATATTTAATAAACCACTTGTACAAGTAACATACAGGTTAATCTGCCTCTAAATATCACAGTATATGCATTGTTGAGGATTTCCTTAATTCTTCACAATATTTTACTCCTTATCCAGAACATCATGACTGCAAAACCAAAATATGTAAAGAAAAATTATGGCAGTATGTTTTAGGATACAAAGTTGTATATTTTAGGTCTTCACAGAAACAGTTTTTTCTTTCTCTGAGTGATTCCAGTATAGGGCAAAGCTAATATTTTAGTGTGCATTTCTGTTCCAGATACACTATTTCTAAATATTCTCCTTATCTGATACTTCTCTTTGGAAATTTGCCTCATTTCTCCCAAGTTTTTTCTAAGTTTCATTTATGAAATCTTTATTTCCTAATAAATGTGGCCTTTTATCTGGAAGTAAATGAGAGTGAAGGTTTTATGTGTATATATATATATGTATGTATATATGCTGAAGATGATGGCTTTGAAACCCAAAGCAGAACATTTTAGTACTGTATCAGTCTATGAAGCTAGTTGTTTCTTTTCTCATTCTTTTAAAAGTGGAAATGTGTGTTCAGTGGAATATCTAAATATTTATAATGTTACTCGGGGGTTTTTTTAAAAACATAGTAGGCTCTGTAAATTTATGGAGCAAGATATATGTACCAATCAAAACAGATAGTATTTGTTACATATAGAAGTACATATAAGTATACATATTAATTACAACAATATGGTATCGCAGAAGTGAACTTTATACTTGGAGTGATGGGATTTCTGATGATCTGTAGCTCCTGTGGGAAGGCATTTCGCAGTCTCAGACTAACCCCAAGAAAGCTTTTTTCCCTTTTGTGAGAGTTTCTTTAGGTCAGAGGACTACTGTCTAGCTTTAGTCAGTCTTTCAGGTAAGCTGCTGACATCTTTTTAATATTTGAACAGACTTTGAACATCACTTAAACTCTAGGGGAAGCCACTGTGGCAAGTGGAGGTGTTCAGAGTTAAGAATACACCAGCTAAGAACCCTAATGCTAAGAATGCACATCTTGTTAAGGAAAAATTTACTATACTAGCCAGTTTTTAGAATGAAAATGTTGTATCCAATTAGTGCATATAGCCCAGCCAAGAAGTAGATGTAATGAGGCTAGGACATCACTCATTCAGCCATTTTCTGGATAACCCTGGTCTGACCTCGTGGCTGACCCTGCCTTGAGCAGGATGTTGGAGTAAAGACCTCCTAAAGTCCCTTCCAACCTAAATTTTCCTATGATCCTGTGATTGTCCACCAGGATTGGAAGAAGTTTCCTAGCAACAAGAAATTGAAGGCATTAGTAATGGATGAAACTTAGTGTCAGGGAAAAATCCAAAAGTACTTCTAATCTATGAATTTAATTGACCAATATTATGTATGTCTCCCTTAAAGCAAAGGAAGCTGTATGTTCATTGTGAATCCTTTGAAATGCTTTTTCTCTGCTCATCTGTCATGCTCTTCATTCCCCTTCACGCAGGTCGCTCTCTCTTTATTTCTGATCTGATCTCATCCATTGACTGGCTGGTAGGTGATATTGATATAGCTGTAGGTAGTGATGGATAGGTAGCACTGTAGCATCATCAATATACTGCTGGTCCTTCCTTCTGTGATATTTCTTCCAGATCATTCAATGAGTGCTTGCAGAAATGAAAAGAAACAGAAAGTTGTGGGACTTAGTATCTTGTCTGGTAATAGAGGGAGGCATGTTGAGGAATGACTTACTCCATTTTAGGAAGTTAACTGGGAATTCACGCATCTCTCTTAAGAGGGATAGCCATTATTTATAGTCAATAGTATTATGAATTATGGCAATAGCATTAATGCTGTGGAGCCATCCCAAGATTAAAATGAATGCCAACCCCTATCCACTGGTAGAGAAAATTACACAGCAGTGCTACTATCAGCTCCATAGCCTGTCCCATTTGTACTGAGCCTATAACATTATTCATTATATCCACTTCTTTTGGCTTTTCAGTAAGCTTTTCAGGAGTTTATCTGAGAAAGGGAAAGTTAATGGTGAGCAAGAGTTAACAGGAATTAGTATAACCTCCATGCTTTTTTGCCAAACTTTCATTCTGACATACCTTCATTTTTGAAAGAGAAAGGGAAGCTTTTTTCCTGAAGTAATATGTTCACTATTCCAGTCAGTACTGACAATTGTTATTTATTACTCAGATGTAAAGCAGAAAGACACTAGTGAGATTGACAAATGTTGGACTGAAACCCTTTTGTTGCACAATACTACCTGAAGAGTAAATGTAAAGAACTGTGAAAATGTTAGATCACAGAAAAACAATTTTTTGAGAAGTCTTCCTCAATACTCTTTTACTATTCTACTTAGAATAATAGTTTCACATAATGATGGATGTTTGGCTCTGGTGCAAGCTGAAACTTGTCATGATTGATAAAAAAACATATTATGAATAACTCCTTGATATAGACCTTGCCAGATGCAATGGAGGCTGATAAAAAAATATTCTTGGCCTATAACGAAGCTTCAACACAGCCTTTGAGAAAATGACTGCATCCTTGCTTATATGTTCTGCTGTTTGTGCACAAATTTGCCACATTTTCTCTTCAATGCAGAATATCAGTAAACAAAAAATACCTGCTTATGAAATGCCACAAAACACATACCAAGTGGTTAATAGAGTGATGGTTGAGGCCAGTGTACAAGAGTTACCTTATTCGGTAGGTTCTTGCTCCTTAGTTTATGGGTTTAATGCTGTTTATCTCTAGCAAGCAAAAGAATGTATTGGAATTGGGGATTTCTGGTCAAGCCAGAATGACTAATCGATTTTCTTGTCATGGAGGAGGATAATCTTTGGCCACTGTTCTAGTATGAGAATAATCTGTTTAAAAGAGTGGCTGGATTACAATGTCCTGAATCTTGATCTCTACAGCATTTGATCTAGAGTTTGGCTGTCTGCTTGTTTTGAGTCAGATGTTAGTTTATAAAGTTGTAAGATGCCAAGCAAGGAAATAGGAATGCAGATGCATAAACTTCTTGAGAAGTACTGTATGTTTGCAAAACCAGACAGCTCCTTAGCACTGGTACTTGGAGTGATATAGAACTGTCATGGCGCAAGGTGCATGTGATTTGATCTATGATTTAGTGTTAAAGATTTGAATGTAAAGGAAGCATGCTTTCATATAAAGAACAAAGTGTGGAAGTATTTGAACTGTATAGAAGGTGTTGGAAATGCTTCTGCTTTTTTTCCTTTTTTTATTTTTCCCCAAAACCTTCATAGGAATGGTTTAGATTAAAAAAATCTGATATCCCAACTTGATCTGTCTGCAGCAATTTTACCTTGGTTACCTCAGTGTGAGATCAGAGTTATTTTCCAAGTTTGTAAGTCCCTCCTAACCATGAAAAGGTATGCAGTAAGTTCTTGAATAACCAGCCCAATTTATGTTCTTGCTTTTCCTATATGATTGTTCTGCCCTTCATAATTATTGAAGAATAGTCATGGATTCAACCATTTTTTTCACCTTAATTGAAGACAATTTGAAATTTTTACTAGAGAAGCAGGAAAATAGTGGAGGTTTTTTAGAACTACTTAGGGAAAAAATAGAGTAATAGTATCAACTTGCAAGTAATTTTATGACAGAAATTTAAAAGAGGCCAAATATTTTGGTTCGGATTGCAAAATGGTTAACCCAAACTTTTCATAAAGCCTCGGATTGTTTTGGAATTTGAAACATTCCTAATGTAGGCTTCATACTTATTCAGGTTTCTGTTACGACTCGTGTTGCCTGTTCACTACAGATTTAAGTATGTCAGGTCCAGAAATTATATTTTCTGCCCACAGTGCTACCCATCAACCATCTTGTTTTAAGAATCATCCCCCCCTTCCTGTCATTAGCCAGTAAAGAAATGAATAGTGTCCTAATGCCTTACAGGGTAGGTTTCAGTTAATTTAATTGTTCTTCAAGTTTTATATTGTTAGGCTATACCAATCAAGTCAGAAATGTCAAAGGAACAGGTGTCTGCAAACTGTTATTATTAACCTGCCTGCACAGTGCAGAAATATTTTGGGATGGATGAGACTGTCTTGAATCATGGCAAAAAGTTCAAACAGCCTCTACAGAAATCAGCAACTTTAAATAACTGTAATTTTAGCATGAGAGAGGAAACTTGCCATGAAGCTGGATTGCATAAAAACATACCACTTTTGTATCTTATAAAATGAAAAGTGTAATATAGTGTGGACAAAGGACGCGTATATGTGCCAGCATTTTCTGTTTGAGTGGTGTAATCAATGTCTTAAATCTTTCTGTGTTGACGCTCTCAGAAACTCTTTTACACAGTTATAGATTCATTGATTTCAAATGTTCACATATAGTGCAAAATGTTGGAAAGTAAGCAGCAATATCTTTGGGATCAAGGAGAACAGCAAGTCAGAAGAAAATTTGTGTGGACTGTCTTGGCTCCACTTTTCCTTGCTAATAGGAGTAGCCTATGATCTGTGCTGCAGATGTGACACTAGTGACCTATTTTCCCTTTCATTATATATCTGACGAACTGGTCTTTGGTTTTATATTGTGTATTTAATAGCAATGTTAATAACAATACTAGTATACTTAATACAATCTAGATGATTAACATCTCAAGTGCACGATTTTGCATGTGCCCCTGAAGTCCTGGTGTGTTTAGATCTCAGGTTCAGATTCATTCTAATGCAGGGTCCTGTGAGAATGAGTTGTGATCTGTCTTGTTCATTCCTTGTTTGACCCTTTTTTTCTCCAATGTTTCTACAACTGTAATGGTGCAGGGTTCAGACATTTTGAAGCAGTCAGAATATGCTTTTTTCTTAGCCTGTCTTGATGGATGTTT
The DNA here is from genome assembly GCF_947461875.1 of Haliaeetus albicilla. Classification (NCBI taxonomy): domain Eukaryota; kingdom Metazoa; phylum Chordata; class Aves; order Accipitriformes; family Accipitridae; genus Haliaeetus; species Haliaeetus albicilla. The sequence continues at coordinate 70,113,937 of NC_091516.1, read as the reverse complement.
ACTTTTGTTTCTTACCCCAAACCACATTGTCTTCTTCCTTCAGCCTCTGTAGAACTGTTGGTTGAATATCGTACCCCTTTTACTTCATGAAAGATAGGAAAACGTGTTACTTCTCATTAGGAAGCAATGACTATATTATACATACAAAGATGGATATGTAGCAAATATTCATAGAAGACAGCTGCAAGCTAAAAGATGTTACTCCCAGATCAAAAGTTTCTTGATTACATCACCGTAACCAAAAGATCAAAGATAATGTGATTTAATTTGATCACTGAGTCATCCAAATAAGCATGGAGCTCTATTGGCAGTTTTTCCGAGGTAGCAGATTGCAGTTGGTATTTAATGAGGAAAAGTATTTTAAAATAATGCCCATAATAACATTTTAAAGTATTAAAATAATCTCTGTAGTTTCCTAGGGTTTGATGGAGTTCAACCATTGGCATAATGATGTTTTACTGAGGCTGTTCCTAAGATATTTGCAAGCACCTCGCTGAAGGGTGTAGGTGTGGTGAGTCACCCATTCATCACGCAGCTCCCGTTCATTCATTCCCACGTTGTATCCTCGCTGATTTTGCATAACCTATGCAGCGTTCTGTTGTCAATCAACCTCGTTTTTGTACAGTAAACTCTCTGGCTCTCTTTTGACTTGAATGAATGGTGCCATTCATTCACATCAAACTTTTCTGCAGATACTGTTCTAAAGCAAGGATCAAGCGGTTGGCTTTTAATGTGCAAGAATTGTAAGGCATTGGAGTCAAAGGATTTGGTATGCATGCAAACCAAATAAGAGGTGGGGGAGAAGAAGGGAGCAGACTAGTTAATTTCACCTCTACTACTACAGTGCTCATCAGCTAGAAGCAATGAATTTTTCAGCAGGGAGCGTGCAAGGGAGAAGGCAGAGCAAGCGTAATCATAGTAATCTGCCACTTTGTCATGCCATGCTCTGCTACAAGGGAAAGCAATCTTGACTTTTTTGTCTTTCAGGTATTCAGAAGTTATGAAAACATTGCCCTACACATTTGCATGTTTTCTTTTTTGCTTTCTTCTGGAAGAAGCCAAGATTTAAGTTTTTACCTGTGGTAATTTTTTAAGTTCTTGGGTACTGTCATCCTTGCTACAGCTGTTATCCCACCTAGCTGTGCTCAGCACAGCTCAGGTTCAATCCCAATCTGGAAGTCCCTTAGGGGAATGCAGAATGAGGCTCACAGGCAAAGGCAGTAAGGGTGAGAGAAGCAAGAGGCTTCAAGGAAAGGATTGTGGGAACAGAGGAACTGATCACGAGCTATTAGAGAAAAGCAAGCAAAGAGTTCCTGCACACTGCTATTTGTGGCCTAGAAAGGGAAGGGGAGTTGAGTATTAGAAAGGGTAAGAGTATAGAATGGGGTGATTCCCCCTTCCTACCAAACACAGAAGAGCACTGACTGTTGGTCCAGGAGGGTCCATTGTTTGAAGTTTAATATTCTCCATAAAATTTACCTGATTTACAAGCAAAAAATCTCTCCATTGTCTGCTATGGCAATAAAAGATAACCGTCTCCTAGCTGATGGGAAGGTCTTTGGGATTTGTGAATGCCTTTTCTGATGCCTTCTTAATGATCAGCATCATCTTCTAGCTTATCCCTTTAGTGAAAGTTATCATTACTGAAACTCATTGCTTATTGAAACATCAGATAAGGTATAATTTAGACTACCTCTCTGATTGGCTATGATTTTTAATCCTTGTGATTCTTTAAGACTAGCTAAAACTGATCTCTGATTGTAGTTGAGTACTGTGACTAAGCAAGATTTAAAATGTTGGGAATGTATCCTTCTTAATTTCAGTATGTTTATTATGCTGTTAATTGGAGCATCTACCCAAACTTTATTGATACCTACCAATCTAAGAATTAGTTTCTTCCATTTCCTTAGATGTCTTAATTGTATAACATAGGGTTTAAAAATTAACAGAAACAAATTTTAAAAATTAATTTCTCCTCTGTTTGGAGTTTCTAAGGAAAACTCTAAATACAGATATAGATAGATTGGTAGGTAGATACAAGTTGCATAACTAATTAAATGTAACTAATAAAAATATTCATAATTCTAATTATATATCAACAGCTTGTGTTAGCAGTTAAGTGCCAGCTCTCCAGTAAGTCCAGCTCTTTTAGCTTCTGTTTCTCCCAACATCATCTCCCAGCACGGGTGCATGGTAAAAAGAGGGTGCAAGAATCTCTGGTGCACTAGAGAAGGTTTAGATACCATGAGCAACATCTCTGCAATGGCCTTAATGTGGTGATGTTTTATGGCACTTCACAATGGCAATGCAAATACACAAGACAGCTAACACCTAACATAAAGTGAGGACTGGAAATGCATTTTTCTGCAAGATGACTGAAAATGGCAAATTAAAAAAAAAATTACACAGAGAGTTAATTTTTTAGTGTAATTATATTACCATATGCTGGTTTACCTGTCTATGTGGATATTTATACTTGAAAGTTCAGATATCCTTCCAGTTACTCTGCAGCTAACTCATCGTTTACATAGTAAGGCCTATAAAGTAGAATTATTCTGGGTAACTAGGTTACACTGACAGTTGAACTTCAGTTTTTTATTAAATGAAAAATCAGGAACAATTCTCAACATTAAAATACACTTTCTTACTAAGTGGAAATTAAATTCTAGGATTCTTTTCACCTACATGTCATAATAAAATTTATTTTTTTCATAATCCTTTTGTTTTAAAATAATGTTTTGATCACATACATATACGTATTATATACATTTTATATACTCTTTGTATTTAGGTATATAATGTCTAAACTGTAAATATTGATACATTGTTAAAGTGGTTGTCAACAAAACAATGGATTTAATATTCTTTGTTTAAAAATTTTTATATCTGTTGTTGAATGAGACAGTCTATTCAATCTTATAAATATCATATTTAATAAAGAACAATCCACAGAAAAGGGAAAAAATGTCTTTATCCATAAGCAACCAGATGAGAAATGGATTTTTATTCAGTCAAATCCTTTTAGTCAATGAAACAGCACTTTCATGCATACTGCACTCAAGTGATAATTAATATAGTCTAATTCTGGACATGATGCCTGAATTGATGTACTGTCATCAATACCCCATGTTAAAATCAAACCTTGACAGGGACTTAACACCCTGGAACAGGTCATCATATGATAATACTCTTTTTTCCTTTCAGTATTTGTCTTCAACCAAGCAAAGTATTACAAGATGGGGGGAAAAAAAGGGAAATAATTACAAATGAAGAGTGACGCAGGCTGTGAATAGAACATATGTTAGGCTAGGCAGAGGCATCAGTGAATTATATCATTTCATGATGAAGCGGCAGTGGGGCTGAACGGACCTATTTTAAACCTTGATGTATTTTATCTCTACTGTATTTGGACTGTCATCTTTGGAGAAAGACTTTGTGTAATTGAGAGTCAGCTCCAATCTGCATGACTTGAGCATGAAGTGTAAGCCAGATGAACAGTGTTATGGAAGAAAGGGAAGCATCTAATAAGGTATAAATGAGTAATAAACTTTATACCTCAGACATTTAAAGGTGTTTTATGAAATATGATGTTTAATGGTATTAATTTTGTGGTACTATTAATAATAAAAACAAGGTTTGAAAATACTTAAAATTTTACTTAATTTTACTTTGTTATTTTATTAAAACCTACATATTTACAGTTGAGACATCCTTTCTCACATTGAACATACGATTATAACAGAACCAATTTTTCCTTACATCATTTTTATGATTCTAGCATATTTTTGTTCTTGAATTGAAGGTTCATCTTCATAGGCTGAGATTATAATTTTATAGTTATTTGTTAATTTTGAGGGGAACTTGTTTTGGTGATGTCTTTATCTGTACTGCCACAAATAATTATATCTCTAAAAGAGTCCTTAGGGAATCTGTATTTGTGTATATTTTGCTTTTAGTGTAGTGAAAAAATTACAATTTTAAGACAGCTAAGTTGTTTTACTTTTCAGTTACTGCCCAGCAAGAAGTTGGCATATTGATAGTGTATGATACATCATCGACCCTCAGTAGTGATTATTTAGGAAGAATTTGTGGTAGTTCTAATAAGACCTTAATAAGTCTTCCAGCAGGTCTTGCTTTCTAGTGTAAGAGAGCATGCGAATGCCATGTAGCATGTCCAGCACAACTCAAGGAGCATATTACGGACTTACTCATTTGAATTTAATTGTATGCAGCCTTTTGTTTGGATTTGATTTTGCTAGAAAGACTCTTCAGACAATTCACCTCTGGAGACAGAATAAACTTTTATTGTTACAGCTATGGATAAAGACAAGTGATAGCTTCTGTAATACAACTACTTGTTCTGTATAAAACATTTTCTTATTAGGTCACTGTAGTCACATAGAAACATGAGCATTTTACAACCTCTTTTGCTTCCTCTGCATAGTTATCCAACAGTTTCAAGCTTAGAATAAATGTTATTAATACTTTTCTTTCATGTTAAAAAACAGCTATTCAGAAGAAACAGAAAAAAATAGGCATAATAATCCAGTATGTGAACTTTTGTACCGGAGAGGACTCTTACCTGTTAGTCAGATCCACATTGACCAATGCCTGCATGTAGGGCATCCTCATAACCCGACAAATTCCATGTGGGGATGGGACACATCTGCCTGCATAGCTTCGATGGCAGGGTTGGGTCACAGAGGTTTTGGAAGAAGTGTAAACATCTTTGTCCTCGGAACCTGTGCATAAAAAATGGGTTATTGCGTAAATTCTTTTAAGCTGCCTTCTTCATTAGAAAAAAGCTTTCCTACAGTTGGACCAGAGATATTAATATGGCAGCTTTTCTGTACAGGCCACAGCTCTAACACGTTAAAGGAGACATTACACTTAAAAAGTCTGTGATATAAGACCAAAATGCTACTGCGACCAGACTATCTTTTCTTTATTCCTTGCTTTTGCATTGTTTTATTAAGTTAACCTCATCTTTCCCCTCACAGTTTGAGCTCTGTACAGCTAACTTCTCCTAGCAGTCTGTAGATACTGCGTCCATTAATGTTGCTATACTATGTTAGGTAGAAATAAATAATTTCTCATGAATAAAACAATATGGCACAAGAACATTTAACACCTTTACATTCACTTACTGGGATAAACTGCGTAATGATCTAAAAGAGTACAAATAGGTAACTCTGTTCCAGCACATTTAGGAGATCTATAAAATTAAGCAGATGTAGTGATAAGAAGCTTGCTTAAAAAACAGAGCAGAAGGCTCAAAGTGAACAGCAGAATTGAAAGCTGAGAAACACTGATAGAAGTTATAGAGGCAACCATAATTTAAAACCTTTTTTTGGCATTCGTTTGGTCTGCCCCATGTACTACTGGTGTTTCAATTGCCTTCATACTGATGATCGTTTTGACTCTTTTACTGTGCAGCTTTACGCTTTCATTTTACTACTATTTTAAGACATTGTATATGACTCTTGAATAGCTTTCTACTGACTTGAAACTGTATATGTATGCATACACGCATATATACACTCACATATATTTAAAGAAGGACAGCTGTCATAAAAGTTATCTGTTATCCAAAGACCAAATGTGTTGCTTTTGAACTGTATCTCTTTACATGATTCTACTGTGAAAATTCACTTGAATCTGATATTCTTCTTGCAAATCAAAAAGCAAGATGATTTCTGGATGAGGAGAAAAGAGTAACTTTAGCAGAGTCTGCAAGATACGGAGTTTGGGCAAAAGAAGAATGTAATTCAGCTTTAAAACTGCAATAAACTTTTGTGTCTACAGAGCTAAGAAACTTCAGAACTACTGTTTACCAGTAGGCAAGGAAGAAAATAACATCAATAAAGCTATTAAAGTAGAAAGAAAACCTGTTCACAAATAAACTCAAGGTAATGTAACATCAATATAATTTGACCACATTTATGGAAAATTTATTTATGTTTTTAAAACTTCTGAATGGAATGTTGATTCCAAATGTCTGCTGGTAAAACCTACATCTTTGGCATTACATCAATGATTTCTGGTTGAGATTTCCCTCAGTGTGCTCTGCTTCAGGCTTTTCCCGTGTCCCGTGTTTTGTGAAGCAGTCTCCACCCAGGTTCCCCTCCACCCCATCCACTCTCTTACCTGGCAGATTTCATGTGCGTGGGTCTGGTCTTCTGGGTGAAGATGCTCCTGTGTGGCCACCATGGCCATCATGTTCTCAAAGGGATTATCATTTTGCAGTCAGAGTGCAGAATCTTTCTTAGAAAAATGATCTTACAGAATTAGAAGTATTTTGGAGCACTATGGCCCGCTAGGGCTTAAAATCCAGAACAGAACTTCACAAATTTGACAGCTCCAAAACAAAGCTGAGTAGCTGGGCAGACTGTGAGGCTTTTGCTAGTCAAACTGGAGCTGTCATCTTCGTGAAAACTGTTATGCAGTTCAGAGTGATTTGGACAAGTGTTTATTTGGGTTCAGTTCCTATGAAGGGAAGAAAACAAGTAGTAAAATATAACTTTATTATTTTTCCCTTCTGGGTTTTTTTGCCTTTTAGAGGTCTTACAGTAACAAGTATCCTGAGTTAAGAGTTGATGAATTGTGGAGTCAAAATGAGAGTTATATATTTTTGACCTATTATGAATAGCTTAGTTCAGTTTTCAAATAGCGTATTATAGTTTCTTTTTTTTTTAAACATGTACATTTACTGTAAAAATATGTTTAAGAAAATACATAATGGCGGCTACATGGTGAGTCTGAAACTGAAAATTAGGTGTTCATTTTATCTGTCTGCACATCAGTTTGTGATATTCCTTGTGAGTTTCACACCGAGAGTGGCAGAAGTTTGACAGTCAGTGGCAGGCAGATTAGCAATAGTGCTATTGTCTGCCTAGAAATACGCACAGCTCATTGATTTAGAACATGACTCATAGAGTAAAATCAAAACTACTCCTCTCTACCTTAAATTTTGGAGAAAGAAATAATAATTACACAATAAAAATCCATAAGAGTGAAATTTTAACCAGAGAAAAGTGTACAAATGAGCTGTGCTTGTAAATGTTCTATATATTACTTTCATGGCTTGAGATTTGTATGTGTTTTTTTACATACTCTGTAAAGACTTGTATCCTTCCTACCAAACTTTAGATGCTACAATTATATTATTAATATTACTACTAATACTGGTGAAATTGGACAAGAGGCAAATTATAGCTTTTTAGTATGTACTTTTTAGATTATATATGTGGTGACTTTTAACCAGTCCAAAAATGTTAGTATTAGTAGTTGAGAAATGTATATGTTTTATTTTTACAGATCAATTGTTTTATACATGAAAAAATTTAGAGAAGTCTGGTATTTTATAAGACCTTTCTTTTAATACTTACCTTCCAGCATTATAAACTTGGTAGCAGCAAAGATCTTTCCATTTTCATTCTTATAATTTTTAAAGCTTGAATTAATTAGTATATATCACAGACTTTCTGAAGTTTTTTGAGGGATGAAATAGTTTTGAAATAATTACTGAATTCTAGGAGCTAGAAGCGAAATTGTCCATCCTATCATTACAAATCATGATGTGATACATATATAAATAATAGGAAGCTGTAGCTCTCCCAGAAACGTTTGTTACAAAGTTTCAAAATAAAACATATGGCATTCAAAATAACCTTAGAGAACTTTTTTCTGTTGAAAAAGTAAAATCAGAATATAAATCGTCAAGTAAGAATATTTACAAAGGAAAAATAAGCACCCAGGTCCATGATCTTTATCTTTCTCTTCTGTCATTAAAAAAAAAGCAAATTGACAAAAGACCAAGAATCATAATACACTTAATTCAAAAGTTTTTATTGTCCAGTTTTGAGTGAGCTCCCGTGTCGACATCAGTCAATGCATAAACAAAAAGGAACAATTCAGCACTAGTATTTGTTCACGAATTAAATCTCTGATTAGCTATGAACTAGGAAGTAGAACTATACTGTAAGAACAGAAGATTCTTTGGGGGTTGACCTTGATAGCACTGTATGTCATGATGACAATGATCTACTTCTACCACACTTCTTTCCAGAAACATTTTTATTTTACCTTTTTTTTTTCGCCCCTAAGCAATTATATTTGTTCCAGCTATCACAGAGAAAAATATTGCTTTCATTTATATTTTATTTTTCCTATACCCCTCTTTATCCCATACCCCATGCCCCTTTTGCACTAATGGAATATAAAAGACTGTTCTGTACTTCTTGTAACAAGATTCCCCTTCCAGATTCCAGTACCGTAGAGCAGCTGGAAGTGTTTAGTGGCCGTCTGTACCAGTACTCCCATCTTTTTAGCATTAAAATTAATTTTCCTCATCTTGGCATATAAAGAACCCAAGTGTGCCCCTTACCTCATTACCTGAAATTTTACAGTGACACCAACAGCAGGGGATGTGGTGGAGCAGCTTTTTGGATATCAAAAGTAGAAGCTCTGGGAGTATTTGCTTGAATAGACACTGCAGTTCTTGTAGCCTTTAATAGGTTCTTCCTTCGTGACTGCTGATGGCTGGAGCAACGTGGATGGATATCATCCAGGTTTTTCTGTCGCTCTGATAGCTTGCAATTTTTGTACCTAGGTAAGAGAACAACGAGGCACACATCTGAAGTGTATACTTGGTGCATAGTACTAATCAGCAATCTTGTTGACTGTCACAGAGGAAGGAGGCTGAATAACTGAACATGTTTATTTATGTATTGTGCAGTGTAGTGACACAAGGTAAAAATGAAAGTATTTTGTTGACTATCTTAGCTGCTGTTCCAGTAATGCCCTCATTTTTTGCATGAATATTGATTTTCAGTTTGGGAAACATACTGAGCTCCATAAAATCACCATTCCTGAGCGTTATATTTTTATAGAAGGCAGTGTTTAGATATGGATAGACATAATTAGATATATAAAAGTTGGATGCAAGCGTGCAGTGAGACTAAGGTGCTCAAGCTGGGGAATTTCTGCATATTCAGGGAAACGAGTAGTAGGCACCTGGCCTTCCTTGGGAAGAAAGTCGGACATAGGTATTTTTATTATAGTTGTTTTCTTTTGTTTTCAGTAAGTTTTCCTAATTCTGAGCTGTGAACAGGACCTCTAAAAAATTTCACATCTTTTAAATTTACAGATGAAATTTTCCTTGAATTCCTAAAAATGGAATGATTTTTTGAGAGCACTAACAAAAAGCTTCCGAAGTGACTAAGTCAATTTTGAAATAGAACTTTGAAAAGAGATTGCTGCAGATATTATTAGAAGCAAGAAGTCAAAAGATTACAAGAAAGGCCTGAAAAGAGAAAGAGGGGAAAACAATACTCTAAAAAATTAATAAGGGATGTAGAAAAAATTTAATACTAAGGATAAAATTGACTGGAGTATGACAGGAAAGCCACAGTGGAAAGAAAATTACAGAATAAACAATCACATAACAAAGTGTATACTTTCACTTGCCAAATAAATGTCAGTGAGATCCTTTCTTGGACTCTTCTGCCACGCTCCACCTAAAAGCTGGTACTTTTCCCAGGCTCAGATGACTGCCCCATGATAGTTACACGGAATCATGTAATTTCCCTCTAAAAAACATCAGCATGATTAGTTCAATAATCAAAGCACTATTGTCTGTCATATTGTCTGTGGAGATGAGGGGGTAGAACAGATAGTAGAATTACACTGATACAGATCTGAAGGTTAAACTTATGGGATCTGGGGTCAAATCTTAACATCGTTGACAGGAGTAGCTGTTCTGCCATTGACTTCAATGGTGTTGGGATTCGCATCTTTTGAGTACCATAGAGGAAACTGTGAACTGATAATTATGCCTTTATATAACCTATAAGGGTAAAATACTTGTAGTTAAATACTTTACATAGATATATAGTTTTAAGAATATATTGTTTATGTTTAAGTATATATTAATAATTTCGTTCTAAGATATTTCTTTACAATGTTTGGAGATAGTACCTTTGCATGTAGTCATAAAAATACAGTCTTTTATTGTTAATATATACACAAAATACTGTAAAGCCATTGTTTGAAAATGTTAGGCCATTCTAAGCTATTCTGTTAGATGGCGATCCTAAATTTGTTGTTGAAAAGTTGAAGGATATCAATAGATACAGCTGCTTCTAAAGCAGGTTCTTATTTTAGGAAAATGTTTTCTTTAAACATGGGAGAAGTCTTTGAGAAAGCAATGTTAAAGGAAAGAAAAAATGAATTAAGGAACTTTAGAGAGTACTTTAGTTAATTATATAATTGTAATCATCATAATTTAGTATAATCATATTTAGATTTGTTTAGTACAATGATTAAAATTTAAATATATCTCTCGAATGTATTTGGCATAAAATGAGCTCAAAATTTATGAGGGAAAAAAGGAATAGATATAATTGGATTCTTTGATAGGAATTTAGTCCTGGAAACTGTCAGTATATTAATTTTTAATTTTTATTCTTTTTATAGGTAAGCACTTTGATTAAAGTAATTTAATCTACTCACCTAAATAAAAATAGGTGTTTGAAGAATAAAGTTCAATTTTCAATACACAATTTTCTATATTCCTTGCTTCAGTTGATAATTTTACAAGCATCCAAAATATGCAAGAGCTGCACAAAACACAGTTAATAGTGCTGGAAGGACTTGTAATGATTTTTTTTTTAGGAAAAACATGGAAGCTTCTATTTCACTTTTAGCATGTTCAATGGCTTGGTTATCAATAGGGAGAGGAAACAATTGTAGAGATCATTAAATTCAGAAATAAACGGCAGCCTCTGTCCTGTAAACACAGTATCTGACTGACTCAAGTATTTGCAGAACCAACATCTTATGACAGAGCAGTCATTTTCATGCAGTTCAACATTATTTTATATTTTCTTGAATGAAGCGATGGACAATATTTGTAAAATTGAGACATCTTAGTACATTTTTATGCATGAAGTACTGTGGAATGCATACAGGCTTTTCCCTTCATTTTTGCTTTTTGCCTTCTTGTGTATTTTAAATAAGCTCCATTGAAATGGGTAGTAATGTTTTATTAAAAATTGGTTGTTTACCTCACAACCATTATTACAGAAACCTCTCCCTAATATCAGATGCACAGGTCTTGCCCCCAGCTCCCTCATCCATACCTCCTTTGTCTGTCATTTGTAATAAAAGTCAGTCAAAAATGATGGCTAAGATGGGACCATTCTTTTAGGGAAAAAAAGAATGATAAAAAGAAATGAAAGGGTAACACGGATATCAGTACAGTGATGTGAGTCACAAAGTCTGTGAACTTACTTTCACTGTTAGTGTGTTCTTTTTCCCTTCCTCAGATTCCTCAAGTCTTCTTCTAATCCACCTGTCATGTGGCTGGCACTGTAAACATAGTTAGATGTCAGATTACCACTGAAATACCTTAATGCCGTTAAAAATGTACATCGGTTTCTCTGTGACAGAAGTAATGTCTTCCTGCAGCTCTCAAGCATGAGCAGAAGGTTGTGGATAATATTTCTATGCAGATACATAGTAGTAAATAATAATAATAATAATAATAATAATAATAATAATAATAATAATAATGTGGAGTAATAATATGAATTTTTTTTAGTCACACAGTATGATACAAGATCTCTCTTAGTAGATCACTTAAAAATAACACAATTCCATTGTAAATAAATCATTATCCACGTACGCCACTCTATTCAGTTTTCAGATGGTATTATTAGCCAGAGTTGTGAAATAAAGCAACTTTCCAAAGTTTTCTTTCAAGTATCTTTCCTATGTTCTGTTGAAATTAGACTTCTATACATTGATATGTATTTAATAAGAACATTTCTTTTTTTTTTTTCTGGTACATTTCCAGAGCTCTAGCATGCAGTGAAGGTTTTATAGTCAGTGTGCAGTGCAGCAGATGTCATTCCATTTGCCTAAGTCCTGCTGACATTTGGAGTTGTGGATTAATTGAGCTACAGAATGAAATTTAATTAAAATTAAATACAGACTTGGCCATTGTATCTGTTCATTTTTTACACTCTAGTGTGTACATTTGCAGTCAGCGCCATAGTTAATTTGTTTAATCAGGATGCTATGTGGGAGAAGCTGCACTTTGTTTTAAGCTAAAATTGTGGCAGATGCCAAGTGGAGCATCGTTTCTATAATTTCATGTGATATGCGTCATGTAAATCATGCTATTGATGTGCCACAGAACAACCTGAAGGGTGCAGATTATTCTATTTGTGCAGTTATTGAAAAAGAAAAGACTCTATAAAAGGTGGGGTTTGTTTTGTATTTTTTGAGGTAAAGATTTTGTTTAAACTGATGTTTTAAGTACTCTGCTAATTTAGTTAGCTTATGAGGAAATATATTGGAAGTGAAAGAATTACAAAAGTGCAATTTATTTCTCTCATAAAATGCCATTGTCAGAATCGGTTTAGCCTTGAGATAGATCTGTAATGGAAATGTCAACAGAAGGCATTAAAAAATGCCAATACTTGATTGTAAGTATTTTTTTCTTAATAATTGAGTAGGTATATATGTGGGAAGCATTTGAATTTTTTTTCTTCTCTCTTACCATATTAATAGGTAGCAAATACTCGGTAAAGTAGAAGTAACACTGGAGAGAATATTTATGGATTCTGTCTTTATGCATTTAATTTAGGTCCATCTGGAAGTGCTTACTTCTACTCCTTTATATGTAGGTAGCACTAATTTTAGGTATTCTGACTCAATCTAAATTAGATGCCTAAAGCAGCCAAAGTAGATGGTACAAATACCTCTCCGTGCATTACAATAAAGAAGACATTAGTAGACACCATCCTGAATATTACTTAGTGACACATTTCTGCTGTGAAAACTGAGGACATAAAGTCTCTCATTTATAGGTTACTGAATGAACAGACTTCTCCAAGTCTGTTTTTTCAACTTTGTCCTTTATTACTACAATGAAAAATGTTCAGGTGTAGCATGCTTTTCAAAAGCCAATTGAAATATTGAAACATCCCAGGATATCCACTCGGTTTCCAACAACATTTGGCTCAAGGCTTCCTTTAAACAGAGGAAGTGTCTTTATATTTAATATGTGATGAAGGATTTCTCTTCCATGAACTTCTCTGTTCTCCACCTGAATCCACATAAACTTTAAGCATCTGCAGCAATGCATCACTCCACTGCACGTTGCATGAAGAAACCCCTCTTGTTTGGTTTTAACCTGCTGCTGGTCTCTGCGCTTGCAGCCCACCGGCTCCTACATTGGAAGAGACGGTGTAAAGTGGATTCCTTCTCTCTAATTCCATGCTGCTTGAGGTTTTATGGACTTCTTTTATATCCTGCTACGCCATGTCTTTTCCAGCCTGAACTTAATCCCACCTGTTTTTGTACCTTACTCAGTTCTACTGTATCCTTCTTTTTTCTTAAGATAGAGGGATGTTGGAACCAGAAGTGTGTATAGTATTCAACATGTGAGCAAGCCATGGATTTATATCCATTGCAGAGTATAATACTCTTACTAATTTTCCTGCTAAATCTAAATGCTTAAATCCCAAGGCTGCATGGCCCCTCCCCTCCCCCCCACTCCCATTTCTACTTATCACTGAACTTATGTGTTCCCAGAACCATTTAAGGTTCAAGATCTTATGCATCATTGGTAATAACCAGCTCAGAGCCTATCATTTTACCAGTATGGTTAGGATTGAGATTCTCTTACACGTCACTTCACATTTGTCTTTGCTGAATTTCGTCTACCATCCTAACACCCAGTGTTTTCAGAGTCATGAGGGCTTTCTTGATGTTTGCACCATCAGGTCTTGACTTTACCACTTGTAAGCGTGTTGTATCATCAGCAAACTTTGTCATCTCACAGTTCACTCACCCTTTTCTCATCATTTCTGAATAACTTAAACAGCGTGGGTCCTTGTGGAGTTTCTCTGGCACATACCATGCAAACTGACCATTGATTCTTACCTGTCTCCTGTGTTTTAACCAGATTTATCCATGTCGCGACCCTTTCTTTTCCACCATGACTGCTTAGTTTCTTTGCAAGGCTTTGGTGAAAGACTTTGTCAGAAGCTTTTGAAAACCTGAACACACTATATTGAACAGATCTCCTTTACAAACTGGATTGTTGATATGTTTGTCACATGTGACTTCCCTTTACCATGGGTGGGCTGACTCTTACCTGGTATAGTAATTTATCTATCAGTACACAAGTTCTGTTCTTTATTATAGTATCCACTAGCTGGCCCAGTGCACTCCTGAGGCTTACCTGTTTGCAGATACTCCCTGGAACACATTTCAAAAATGGTGGCACATTTACCAGATTCCAGTCCTTAATGAAGTGGTTTTAAGTGGTAGGCTGCACACACAGTTAGTGGTTCAGCTATTACATTCCTGAGTTCCTTTGAAACCATAATGTGAATACTGTTTGGTTCTGGCAATTTGCTACTTATCTTTTTTTTTTTCCTTTATTTGTCACATGTTTTCTACTGCCATTCAATTTGAGATAGATTTTCTGCTGAGACCTTTATTAGGAAAGCTTGAAGTGTAGGAACATTCTCAAGTTTTCCACAATTTTTTCAGAAGCAAAAAAAAAACCACAGCAAAAAAACTGTGAATCTGGCACGCTGATGGTCTAGCCGTGTGAACACTCAAGCAGAATTCCTCCTCCTGATGTGTTTGGAAACACATTATTCTATCGTAAGCATTTAATGCTTTGTGTGGGTTGTTACTCAAATGCTTTTCTGGACTGTCTCACTGTGATTTTACACAACTGACCTATCGCAGTTTATGATAGTCTCTATTTTCAGCTTTCAGAATGATGCCTTCTTGCTTTTAATAACTTCCTTTCCCCTACTGTCTAATTATTTTAAGTTCTTCATGCCATATCTGTTCTCTGAAGTGACCGTTTGCTTTCTGTCTCCGACAAGATGCCCCTTGTCTTTGCACTGCCTACAAGGATTTAACTCTCCTCACTGCCTCTCTTGGGGATATAAAGCTTTCTGTCATCATACGTAGCAGAGCTACAGCATTGCTGAAGTTGAGCACAGCTTTTTTGAGGTGAGGCACAGCTGCGCGGTATTTTGGGGGTTTGCCCAGGAAGGTTGAATTCCAGTGCGTTGTAGCTGCTGTTACAGAGTGGATTTTTGACAATAACATTTCAAATCAAGTCTGTTGTTCTGCTCAAAACCAAGTCAAAGGTTGTTTCTTCTCTCGTGGGCGGCTAAACAGACTGCTCCATCAATCGATTGCTGACCATGTCTACAAATTTAGTCACATCGTCAGGTCACAATGTGGTATTTTTCCAATCCACAGCGTGAGAGAGTAGCCTGAGTCTCCCATTACTGCAGCATCCTTGCTGCCTGCTCTCCCTCGGCATATCACAGGCAGTGTCACCAGTTCCGGTCAGGCAGTCAGCAACATCATTCCAATACTAAGTTTTTCCCGTTTAGGTCTTGAATTTCAATCAGTAGAGGATCTATCTTTCTTCAGACAGCTGCAGTCAAGACCAAATGTGTTTGGTTTCTATAAGTAGGCTGAGCCAATATCCCAGCTAACCTGGATTCTCAGCATCCCTCCAAAACTCTCTAACTGCAGTGTCCGTAAAAATAGATGTATTCTGAAGCTTTATCCCATATAACATTGCTTTCCTCTTCTCAGCTGTAGTCACCTGAACTTCGACTTCTTTTGCTGTTCTTATTTCTATCTTACTGCTCATTTATAGAGTAACAAACAGGAACATGGCACTTTACAGGCAAGAACAGACAACACTTCTGAAGGACTGTCTCCATCTTGGCACTTACAGTCAAATTCAGAAAACGCCCTACAAATAATTGAGTTCTAAAAAGCATTTTGAAAAGCATTAAAAGGGCTTACATGTGGCTTTCTTACTCACATGGTAAGAAAGGGATTAGCCAAGGGGTTAACGCACTACTGATGCTGTTAAAATGTTGATATGCATCTTAATAGCACATGAATTAGGATTAAAGAAGGGTAGCTGGATGGAAGCAGGCACTGTTTTGTGGACTCAAACCTGGGAGAGAGTGGAGGAGTAAAAAGGCTTTACCCTGAGGGTTAGGAGAACCAGTAACACAGTAATTTGGAAAGGGCCATTGGAGTAAAAAGGTTCGTTCCTGTTTGCGCAAGAAAGTGGCACTGTGACCAGTGGGCACATCGCTGCATGAGAGAGTCCTCTTACAGTGAGATGTGTACTAAAATTTGTACTTTTTTTTCAGTCACTGACATGGAAAAAAAAGATTTGGTAATGATGCAAATGACATACGTCAGGAACAGGATGAAAAACAGTGAAATAACAAGAATTATTTAGAGGATGGTGGGGTAATAAAGCTGGTAGTCACCCAGCTGACAGAATGATGAGTTGGAAAATGGAGAAAGATTTCTAACAGGGAATAGAAAGATTTTTTTGCCTAAATTCCAAGATAATAACATGACATTCAGGAGGAGGTGGTAAAGGAACAATGGGAGAGAAGACACAAAAGAAAATAGGCAAGGGCTAGAGGGGGCGAGTTGAGGCAGTGGTCAAAATTGAGTACTAGGACTGAGCGGAGGAACAGAGGAATTAAATGGAGAGTAAGAAACTTTTAAATTAGAGGTGGAACTGTGAAAGAAAGAAGGGGAAGACATGAAGAGACACGACGTTACAGATACAGGCTAAAGATACCAGAGAAGAGCATTCAGTAGTAGAGGGGACATGGGAGAGGATAGTCATGGCAGCAGAGGTGGGAGAGACGCTGGAGAAAAATAAGCAGATCTTAGTGCTGAAGATGAGAGTAGGAGGAATACAGTGGATATATTTAGGGGTGTTGTTATATACAAGTTATATAGCTTAAGAAATGCAAGAACACGTAACAGGAATATTTTAGAATTTTTTTTAACTGTCAGAAGGGAAGAGGCTAGTAATCCACCATGGCAAAGAGCCTGTGTTCAGCAAGAGCCAGTATGGTGTGGTTTTTTACCTCATTGAAGAGAGACATTGAAGGACAATGTGATTTTAGGGGAAGAATCTTTCTGGGTGTAAAGACAGTGGTTCATTTAAACCCACAGCACAATAATCCTGTGTAGGATATTTAGTTTGTATACTTTTTTCCAATTATATCTGTTTTATTCCTGCAATATCTATTGTTTTAAAATTTTACTGATCAATTAGTGTCAGTTATCTTATGATCTTGAGCATTGTCGTAACTACTCACTGATTTTCCTTTTAAAGTTTTAAACTGATTGCCAGTTGGAGTCATTGTGTGCCTTTTCATTCATCTATTCAGGATGGTAAAATAACCTGCATTTACAATTGCTACTATATCACAGGCCCGCAAAGTTTTGGATGACTTATTTTGCAATCTGCATCTTTTTTAACTTCAGAAATGAAGTAGTCTGCTAATATTGAATAGGTAGCCAGTAATTCTCCATGGATCCATTCTTCACTCTTGTTCATTTAGGGGCAAAACTCATCTCTCATCTTTCCTCATTGCAAGCTTGCAAATATGAAGCGTGTATAAACAAGCTTTACACTCTGTTTCACCTGAAAGCCAAACTAATTTTAGTGTCTGTTTTTGATGCTTACAACTTTCATGTATATAGGAGCATTACTCAGTGTGACAGAGCCTCCTTGTCCTGTCTTATACCCTGGTTCATGGTGCTCTGGGAAATACACAGATGCACTTTTACATTAAGAATTGGAAACTATGATAATGTGAGACAAAAAATGTCCTCCTCTTGCTCCAATTAGAAATTAATAATCTGCATGTATTATACCCCTTTGTCTAGGTGATATAGAGTCTAATACCTCTGACATTTGCTGCAGAAATTGCTCTGTGGGGTTCTCTGCTTCAAATAATTTGGACTTGCCCCAAGATTATTTAATTATGGAACAGAAATTTGTGCTGTCATTGAACCAGTGTTGGAGATTTCAAGTGGAACCAACATATGCTAAGCTTACATAAATTATTAAACCAGATTTAACTTATATTCTTTCCTTTTACACATTGTGGACGGCCATGTCTCTAGTCTAGAAGATACAGTCAGAGCAACTACACCTATCCTGGAGTAGCTACTGTATATATAGAAATAATTCTGATTTGCTTGTTTTGAAAACAATACAGTGTCAAAAGACAAAAAGTGGAATTTCGGAACAGCCTTCTAAAAATATGTGATGGCGCTGGTAGTCTTGAATTTGTGTAAGATGGTCTTCTAAGGATACAGTCTTGTTTTAATAGATTTTGTCAGGTGAACACTATGGGAACATTTTTCTGCTGTATTATTCAAGATTGCGCTGTTGAGCTTTGAAGTTGCATACTATCAGAATTGTTTTCATCAATCTTGAGAACTGCTACAGCAATATATTTTATTTTCTGTTTTTCTTGTTCTTTAGCGTAACATTATGTAATTCATAAATTATCCTAGGAAATTGTCAGGCTTTTGTTTTCTCTCTAATAAGTATTTTAGTTTGGTGACCTCTGATCATTAGGCAGAATATTTCGGAGGAGAAGAGAATGAAAGTCTGTGAGAAATGCCATTCTTTGATGCCTTTGATGAAGAGATGCTTCATGGAGTCAGTGTGACACACAGCATGGGTGTAATCCTTGACTATGGGCTGACTTTAAAACATCATGTGCCAGCTGTGGTCAACTCTGCATTTTTTAAGGGTGCTTTGGGGCTGGACTTTTTAATGATGTAAAGACTATTACAAGACTGCAGACCTTATATTCTACTTAGTAGCCATAAGGCATGGCTTTATAATTACACAGATGCATTATCATTGCCAACGCCATAAACTGTACTGATGCCTGTGTATGGACCAGGCAAAGACAATAAATAGGAATATAGCAGCATTCTTGTTGGAATCCCTGAGAATAGAAACATGGAACTGTTTTTACTGACTCACACAGTACTACAAGTTGTGTCAGATATATGTTATCTCACCATCATGAGTAGTTAGTGTGTGTAGTTCTGGCCATTTGTGAGGTTTTAAGAAATTTTCAGTTGTTTTTTTTAAGAATGCTAAATGGATATTTATAGGAAGTGTTTGTTAAGAAAATGATCATTTGACATTGACATGCTGGCATCAAAAAGGAAAAGATAGTGAAGAGGTAACTTTTGGAATTTCTAACATCCCCAAGTAATTTTGTCTGTGTAGTTTGTTTTAAACCAAGTTGGGCTCTGAAAAGGCATAAGGACAATAAAAAATATTCACAGTTTGAATCAAACCCCACAAAGTGATGAATTTATCTAAAGTTAATGTTAATTTATGATTTTTTTTCTCCTTTTGTTTGTCTGATTGCTTTTAAGTCTGCAGATGTGTATGAGTCATATATTCCTGATAGTTTAAAATTTTACTTTTAAGAAAAATGAAAATTGTTCTTCTTCACTTTGGTAGAATGAACTATCTCAAGACTTGACAAATAGTTATTGAAGCAAGTAATGCTATACCACCTCTTCTCGGTGATGGGTTAAAAGATCAGGTAGTTCCATCTGTCCCCTATTTCCTTTAAGGGGTGACTTCTTCTGCAGTTGGAGGTGGAAAAAAGAATAGGCTTGCTTGTCTTCAGCTCTTCTCTTTTAGAAAGCTGTTTTGACTAATTGAACTTTTGGTTCATAATGTTACAGCATGTAATATTCTGCAGGCCGTATTATTCAATACAGGTGCAGCGTCCCCAGGAAGATGGTGGGAGAAGTATGGGGTAATGTGTGTTCATTCACGTTAAGCCATTGACACAGAACCATTTCTTGATTTTTGTCTCATAGACCCACTGAGTGTCTTTCTCCAGCCATGTCTATGCCACAGACTGCAAAACAGCAAAAATAGTACAGGGATATTATAAATGAGGTACCTTAAGTACCAGAAACTTAAGCAGTCTGGAGCTCCTTACAGGCTAATTTTCCTTGCTGAAGCAGAGTAAATCAGCCCACACGAAGCTTGTGCTGCTGAGAGTAGAGTGCTTCTGGTATCCGAGTTAGTTCATCTAAAAATAACTTCGGAAACTCTCTATTCTTTGCAAGCTGCCATGTGGGCATGCGTTTATTGTCTGGCGATGGCTGGCACGTGCATGGAACTGAAATAGTTAAAGATCAGAAGATGGTCTGCCTATCAGTAATTTTAGGCACAATTTAAATGGTCAAGGTAAAATGTAGGTGAATATAAACTTAATCTCCCTCTCAAAGATAATAGATATAAATTTATTAAACATAATAAATGTTTATTTATTAACCGTAAAGTAAATATCCAATTCACTCTAAATGTATTGTTTCAAACAAACATTTACAATGACTATTTGCTTTCATATGCTGGTATTTTGGTAGATATCTGTATTGCATTGCTTTATGCTGGAATTAGAAGGTTTTTTTTCATCTGAACTGTGTATGACAGACTTCTGTTTATGGAAAGGATCAGTGATAGAAAACTAAAAACCAACCCTGCATCTGCCAGTCTAATATACTGATATATCAATTTTTATTAAAAATGTGATTCATGAAATAAAAGAGGCACCGAATGTATGTAAAATTACAATGTAAGCTATAAAAACTGGAATTTTTAACAGTGATGGCGTAAGAAATGTTAGCATTTTCCACTGCTGTATGACAACTTCCTAAAATCCATATTGGGTTACTTTCTGTTATTTTCTTTGAAATATCTTTTTGAAAGCATCCAGTCATCTGTAAGTGTGAACCGGTCTGTAGGTACTTAAATGTGTATACTTTGCTTTGCTATAACTGTGACATAATTAAAGCAAGGATAATACAAATATCTCCCTCCATTTAAGAAGAGTGATTAGAGTAAGCAAGCATGAATATCAAATTTATTTTGCCTTTCTTGTTGGATATTTTGATTCTAGAAGTGAAAGTGTTTTGATGATGTAGAGTACACCGTCTTGAGTAACTTCTAATCTGAAATGAAGACATGCATAACTATTTTAGAAAGATTTTGAACCTCTCTAACTCTCTGCAGTTATGAAGACTTGCTGTATTTCTGAGCTATAACAAGGAGATTTTTGTAAAATGTTCTTCATAGTAGAAGTTGTTTTATATAAGAAACATACTTAAAAAGCTAATTTCTTTTCTCCTTTCTGCACTGCAATCCACAAAGTGTGATTAATAATAGATTTAAATTTGCTAAGTGCATTTACTCCTTTGTGCCATCATAAAGAGAATCTATTACTGTAAAATTGAGGCTTAGTTCCAAATTGCGCCATTATGAAGTTTTCTTCCAGCAATGTTTTGTCTCTAATACACTTCCCTCATTGTAATTCTATTGCAAACCTGATGTCTAGCATCAAGTCTCACAATAATTATTTTAAATTGCTACTAGGAACAGTAGTCCTGGTGGGATATATTACTACCATTCTAACAAGATGAATTTCAATGCACTTGTAACCATATTATAGTGTATTATGAAAGAAAGAAAATCTTTGAGTTGTAGGTAGGCAAGCAGATTCAGAACACTGAAAAATGATTTTTATCAACTTCTTAGCACTTCATGTTGCACTTTGATATTATCAATTTAAATTAGTATTAATTCTATATTAAAATGTATGATAAACTATCAATATAGTGGGTTTCAGTAAAACTTCACAATAAGATAGGTTGGAGCTTTAGAAATGGAATAGTTGTTTTGCTGAAATTACTACTAGACTCAAAGCTTGGAAGTCTCCTGAACTTGTGCTTAGAATAAGTAAAAACTAAAAAGCAATGTAAACTAAAGGAGTGCAGTGTAAGCATTCATTTCAATATGACAGAAGCTGTGAAGCTCTGTGGCTCTACTTCATAATGAAATCACAGATTAGCTCCTAAATTTACCCCACTTAGCCTAGAAACTTTAAGGTAGATCTTCACCAGTTGTTTTAAAATGAGTACCTAGCTGATGTAATATGTGTATGAATACAGTAAAGGACTGTCTGTAGATTTATTATATTGTGCAGTTCTAGAATTAAGTGCTTATGCTGTAATGAAATGATAATGTGTAAATATTTGCACACCAATATTCCATATCATTCTAAAGTTATAAATAGATAAAAACTGTAATATCTTAATCTAAAAGGAACCCTTACAGAGCAGTACTCAGAAGATGGCTAAGATTTCCAACTTCCCCAATTTCATATTTAGAAAATTCAGAACTGAATGGTGTTTAAGCAACATTAAAATAACCTCCCCAGGCAAACAAGAGAATAAGGCAAACTTTTACGTCACTGTGTCTTAAAAACGGAGCCGGATGCCTGTATTTAGTTCATGTGTGTGAGTTATAAGTAACACCTTAAAGCAATTAAAACAATGTGAAGGGTGTATGGTAGCAGTCATCAGAGGAACACGTGCCACAGTCTCACTTTCTTAACATCCTTTGCAAGAGAAGACAAACTGCACACAGCATGTGGTGGGAAATCATCAATAGCTCATTACCTTTTGTTTTAAACTGGGTGGGTTTCGTATTCTGAACATGGTGTTGGTAGCTGAATCCGGGGAAGGAGCATGTTGTCCGTGTACATTCAGCAGCTATGTGTTCAGTCTGAGGGTGGTTGCATCACGTACAAGACTACCCGTAGTGACTTCATCCATAGATACAGCTGTAAAGGTCACACCGCACTTGCTTGTTTTGGGGAAAAAAATGTCTGGTTGATGGAAAAAATGATTGGAAACAGAAAGCGCCTTGAGTCTAATGGTCTGGTTTTTTCAGCTGCTCACATCCCTCTTGATAAATGTTTTACAGTGCCTTCCTCTTCCCCCTCCCATTTCTGAATGCCAATCTTTTCTGCAAATTTAGGAAAGAACCTACAGTCCAAGAGTATACATTGAAGTTGCTTCTCTAAGGATGTGGCATGGAAAAAAGTGTGTTACCTTCTAACTGCCAATTAATTTTCAAACACTGTTAATTTAAAACAGTGGTGTAAAGAACTAGAGATGATTTTAGATATTCTTTACAGGGTAGATTCTCGTATTTCTTTTTACTTGTTTCCACTATTATTTAATTCCTTGAATCCTACACTTCTAAGGGTGTTTAAAGTACAACACTTCTGTGTTTGCATTTTTGTATTGCTGTTTATATATCTATATATAAGCTCACATTTACCATGCCCAGGTTACTCATACACTTCAATAGAGTTATAAAATGAGATTGTAACATAACTGCATATCTTGTCATCTTCACAAATTAAATCAAAAAAGGCAAAATGTATGGAACTCTCCAAATTCAAACGGCTATGCCAGTGACCACATTTTCACGTTTGGCCATTGCCTCCTGACTCGTGTGGTAAGGCCATTGCAGACTATAATTTGATAAATTTGATTAAAAGAGAGCTCAGGTCCTCAAAAGCGATGGCCTCTCATCCGGTGTGAAGTAAAGCTAAGGAAGTAAAGTAAAGGTCTCTGCTGGATCAAGGCTAAAGTACTTAGCACCTTGCAGAGCTGATGCCAAAAACTGAGAAGTGAATTGCCAATAACTACATTGCTGCCATCAGTGTTGCTCCATTAAAAATAAATACGTAATTTTGCTTTTGTGCCCTGCCAGCTTGAAATGCTGAAAGTAATTTTCTTTGTTTAGAGAAAGTAAAGAATAAGTGCAAATGAGTGTCATGAGTGCAGATGTCACGCAGCTCCACCAGTATGCCACAGTCCATTACAAATGTACAACTTTTCAATGGATGTGAAAATAGTTCAATATTCATATTCTACCTTTTTTTGTCTGCTTGAACTCTTAGTAGAAGCATTAGAAATGGTTTATGACAGCTCATTATGCACAGTCCTTCTGAAAGTTCTTCAGTAGTGGTGACTTGTACCAGCTCTGCTACAAGTCAAAGAAGCAACTAGTAAAACACTGTATTTCCCCTCTACCAGTTCTGGCAGCCATAAATCACATTAATCCAGCTACCATCCATTAAGTGTGTCTTTCCAATTGAAAGTGCTCACCCCAGTCTGAAAAGGCCAAGGACTGTGGCTTTTGCGCAGATGTTTCAGTGCTTCTTGATGCTAAAGCACTACCAGCCATTGTTTGAAGTTGTTTTCCAAAGTTTTTACAAAACATTTTGACAAATTATTATATTCAAATTAAATATTGTACAGTATCATTTTTTTCCCTTAAATTAATTTCAGTGTATGGAGATTAGTATACAGATGTACATTTTCAGAAATGGTGCAAAAATAAAAAATATTTTTACTTTTGACTGGACTGAATATATGGTGTACCTGAGAGTTTGCTTCTAGGCAAAAGTCAAACTATGAATCTCAGATATTTTCTGATAAATAAAAGGCTACCATTAATGCTAAAAAAGGTGTATTCCACAGCACATTTCTTTATCCAGCAGAGGCTGTTGAAGAGAGATAAACAGAATTTCATCCAAGGCCCTCTGAGTGTTAATAAAGTAAATTCAAAGATGCATAGTGCTACTAAAAACACTCTTAAGTGTTAAATAAAAAATTCTGTCAGAGTGAGCCAATAACTTCACCTCTTGGGATTGATCACATCCTTCGGCTTAAAATATGAAGTGAGCGTTAATGAGGAATTGAAATTAGCTTGGAAATTTTTAGTAATTCTTACTTCTTTGAACTTAGGAAAAAAGTAATTCATTTGCTAGTTCAAGAAGTAAGGCAAGAATATGTGCTGTTGAAATATTTTAATAGTACTTAACTTGCCAACACTAGATGGCAAGAGACATATTCTATTTAATGTTAAGAAAGTACTATGTGAATTTACCAATATGTGTATCAACTCTAGATTTCAAGAGTCTTGAATGGATTATTGTCCAGAGCTAGATAAATCTGAATTCCACAGAGCTGAAATGTTGGAAATTAGCTGCATGATGTATGAACCCAAATAATAGTGTTCCTGACGTAGGAAAAAGTGATGGAAATTAAACATCTAGTTATGCACAGTGTGTCTGCACAATGTGCTGCATGCACCGCATGTGTTAGAATTTCTTCTCAGTTCTTTTTTTAATCTTTTATTCATAGCATTGCAGGTGATGAAAAATTTATGCCTTGAGTCTGGCATTGAAATTAAATGCAAAATGAAAACAGAAGCAGTTTATACTGACAGCTTAAATATCTTTATCTAGCATACGGTTGCACTATAAAAATCACTGGGTGACTTTTAAAATCTCCCACGTGCAAAAATGCAAACATTGCACAATAAAGGATAAAGTTAGGACTCTCTGTATTTTAACAGAAAAGTTTCCATTCATTATTATTCACTACTAATTTTTCAGAATTATTTCAGAACGTCAGGTGAGTGTGAATACAGATTCCTACACAGTCCGGCTACTGACACTATTACCTGACATAGACAAAGCAGTTGGGTTTTGCATGACATTTTAAGAAGATGATTTCTATACCTGCCTTACTTTAAATTGAATGAAAGGCATATATCTTGTACTTGCATACTGCTAGAGTAAAAGGTTAATTATTCAGGTGAATCAGTTCCTGAATTGCAATGGTCCTAGTGCATGTATTCTGTAATAAGAGCAGGATTACTAAGAAACATATGTATATTTTTAAAGTGACAATCCATGTAACACATACTTAGAAAAGTATAAAATAGTTTTTTAAAAAACAATTTTTATTGTAGTAACTTTAGCCATAAATTACTACATTTAAAATGCTGTTTTATTTGAAGTCATTGAATCGCTTTTTGAGATGTACACCTGCAGTGGGTTTTTTGTTGTGTTTTTTCTTGTTGATGTTGCTTTGATTGTTTATGTAATGCCAGGTCACTAGTTATAATTTTAAAATTAAAATTAATATCAAGACAATAATTGCTATGAACTTCTGTGAGTAGTGCATTATTGTGCGTCGTGAGATTGATGTACTAACACTAAGAAAAATAATCTATTTTTTAAATATTTTAATAACTGAAATGTGAAATGTACAAGTCCGTTTGCAGTCACGATGAGTACTAACAGTAAACTACCAATTACATTTTCTTATGTAGAAGCCTGTTCTCCAGTGCTTACCAGTTTTACATCCAGTTTCTGATTTGTGGCTTTTTACACTGCCTTATATAAATGTTAGTGTGTATAATTATGCAGATAATTTTATACAATATTAATTGTGCTAAGAGTGTACTGAAAGTCTGTTTAATTCAGTAATTCATTTGCATTTTAATGATTCTAACAGCATAAGGTTACAGACTAAAATTGAAACATCTCGTTGACTGTTACTGCAGTGTGAAAAGAGTTGAAGCTCTTACTTTGTGCTCTTAAATCTATTAAATATATCATTAGCAAAATTCACATTTAAAACCATTGGAGAACACACATTCAATGAGTTACCAAAATCAGGTGCAATACGTCTTAAAGTCCGTTATATAACAAAGGGTATTTAAAACATTTTGCAGTTTGATATCTGTAGCATTTGATCACTGATTTTAATATGTTCGCTACAAGCATTCAGCACTTGGGCAGATAAGTCTGGCAGTGATGGTAGACTGAATATATCAAATGCACTTGAGGAAAGACGCTGAGATACCTGTCAGTGGGAGGAAGGAGCATGAGAAGCAAATACTTTTTTATTTTTTAATCAGATTTTTTAAAGACATAAGATATAGTCTAGGGGTTTTTTTATACTACAGGAGTGAATGTGCTAGCTCTCACAAATACAGGGAATAACATATTCTGCTGATCTGTATCAACAGATTTTAAGTTAGCTATGTAACATTTCTCTCATTTCCTTTATCATATACAGATTTAATATCAGCATGAATAAATCTAAATTGTTTGCTTCTTTCTTCCTAATTCCTGAAGCAATGTAAAAGCCTGGAGAGGTTTGAAGTGACAGGATTACAAGCAGTCTTTTGCATACATGGCCTTTAGGGATGAGCGGCTACCTTGCATCTAATAAACAAGAAAGTGAATTCGTTGAATAATGAATTAAGTGGCATAAGTTGTGATAACAAGGAGCAAATGTAACTTCAGACGAATGGTATTTGCTTTGTGTGGGGTTATCTGAGAGGGCTGATGCTTCGCCAAGGGATATCGAAAAAAGGCTCATTATATTAAGATGTTCTTTCACAGAACACAGCCTAAAATGATCTTGCAATTTTTTCGTTTGCTGAGCTCCTTTGTGTGTCTCTATCAAACCAACTGTCTCCACCAGGGGGATAACGGGGATTCTTTTAGGCCGCTGAGTTTTGTTTATAATGAAAATTCCTAGTGAGTTTTAGATGGGTCACCCAACAATTAAATAGAGATGTCTAATTGGTTGATCCATATTAGGGTCAGCAGCTGGTTACAGAATAAAAGCTCGCAGTGCCCCACTTGCACTGTTCTGAACCAAATTAAATTATTAATCTACTCCTTGCTTCAATGTAGCTTCACAGGGATCCCTAACCTGCCATACTGAATAAAGCAGAACTACTACTTTACATTTTCATTATGATGAATTATATTTTAAATTGCAAATACATTCCCACTTAGTTCGCACAGAATATCACATTCGATATCTTGAATTTATTCAGGCAGTTAGTGTTTATGTTTATTCTGATAATCCTGGTTATTAAATGGTCCTGGGAACTCATGGGCATACAGTTAGTATAAATAAAGTATTGAAACAGTCAGAATATGAGAGTCTGAAAGAACTGAAAGGAAAATGTTTGTTTTCTTCAATTGATATTTTTTAAATTGAGAAGGATTTTGTGTCTTGAAATGGGCTATAAGTTAATTCACAATTAAACACAATTATCTTCATGGTGGTAATGATGAAGCAGGTCTTTTACCTTTTTCTGTCATTATATGTTTATTTCAATTTTGTCTTATTTAATTAGTTAAAGCTGAGGCACATAATGTGTTAGACTATCAGCAAATTATTACTGTATGAAGAGAACTGTGTGTTCTCTAACAAAACTTGCAATTTTTTCTTTTAACAGTTACACTTCACAATTCATAAAGAGCAACAGCTGAGATGAATCAGACTCTGCATTATTGTTCATTCTAGTCCAGTGAGGAAGATTACAACTTGAACTACACTTTGTGAAATAATGGCAGGAAATATCCAGCTGTGCTTTTTCATTATTTTTTAATTAAGTTTTTAAATATACCTAGTGCCAGTACCCAGCTGATTAAGTGGTCTTGGCACTAGATCCTGTTTCTTTTAAAAACATACGTATTGATATGTACTGCCTTTAGGAATAAAGAAGCAGGTCTTGGTTTTAATTTCAATAGAATGAGGTTTCAGGCTTTAATGTCACATTAAATAGAGCATGCTACTCATTGAGAAGGGGACCTAGGAATGAGATAATCCAAAGGGATTGTTTTTTAAATTGTACCTTGAAATTTGGTCAGCTATTGTAATGATTCTGCATGGTGGCTTACACTGATGGTGGGCCTGGCCAATTTCCAGTGATGCTACCATAAGAGCAGGATTAGTCCTATTGCACCTATACATGACTTAGTACCACTGAAGTCATCACGGTAGTAACACAGTATTGCAGTTTGCACTTAAACCGCATATTGACAGTGGTTTCTCATGCTGTGGATCTCCAAATGTAGAAGATCTTTGACCACAAAATGGTTTTGCTGACATTTCCAAATAAACTTGTTATTCTGGTCTTGGATGACAAGTTTTAAACTTACTTGATGTTGGTGAGCTTGGCTTTGGCCTTGTTTTGTTCGTGAGGATCTAGTCTTTTTTTCGGGGGTTTGTTTTTTTTTTTTCAAGTCCAGAGAATAATCGTGGCTATGTGAAATGAATAGTAGGTACAGTGTCAGATGAAGTGCAAAGTAAAGGAGGAGAAAAATGTGAAGCATTCATATACTTTCCTCAATTCTTACTGTATTAGCAATATTAATTTAGAAGAAGAATGGAAATTTCTATTAAAAGTGAGGTTGCTGTCAAAAAGAAATTAGGGTATGTAAAAAGAATAGGCTAGAGAATAATGCAGAAATATCATTACAGAAGGTCTGTCTCATTTCAAACATTATTTCCCGTGGTAGATACCCCTCTCACAATGGATATGGCAGACTGGGGAGAGCTCAGAAAGAGTGGTGCCAGGTTAGAAAGTTTGTATTGTACCTGAAAACAGTATTTCATCAGACTGAAAGACGTGTGTAACCAATGTGTAAAGGTTATACTCAGAGCTTCTGTTTTCATTATTATAAAAGAACACAAGGGAAATGGAAAGATGGCAAATTCATAACTGGTATAAAATAGATTTTTGTACAACACAAAACTAGCTTGAAGGTAGTTGCCACACAATAGGTTTAGTAAGCAAGTTAGGTCTTGGAAGGAGAGAAAGCTTTTTTCTTCAGAACTGTGCATTTTAATAGGTAGTGATAAGGAAGGTACAAACTGGTTAGACAAAAAGTAGCCTTGTGCTGTTCTCTAAGTAGTTATGATTGGAAGAAATATTTTGTGTAAAGGGATGTCAACATCCTATGCTTGGTTTCATGTGCTTTCCTTCTAGATTTTCCTTTTTAAAATGTTTCTGGAAATTTTTTTGCAAAAGAAACTCCTCTTTCTTGCATCTTCTAAAATATGTTCATGCACAGACTAGAGTTTTGCACCATGCCTGTCTTCTGTGGCTGGTTAGCCCAGTGCCCTCTCCATACCCCTTGCTATCTGTTTTCTGCTCCTCTCCAAAACTAAACCATTTGCAGTTTATGCAAATTAATGTATATATTTCATACATATAATTTTGTTAATTTATCTTTCGACTCCCAAAGTAAGAATATTTTTGCATACCATCCATATTCTAAGCTGTTTTAAACTACTTTAAGCAGTCACTGATAACGGCATTGCCACAGCAGCAGACAGATTAGGGTTGCTGTCCTCATTGAGGTTCTCCAGTAGGTTTTGTATTTCTTGGTCAGGTCCAGTGTGATATTATTGTGTTTTTGTTGATACTTACGGTATCTATTTGAAAGCTAGTTCACCTATGACTATGTAACCTACCATCACACCTCTTGACTTCAGCATAAACCTACCCTAGCTTTTGGATAAAGAAAAGTTGAGTTTATTTTTTGTCTGCTAGCCTCTCATTGATAAGGACAAATTTAAGATAAGAAAAAATTTGATCAATGCTAGGTAGATAGATCAAATAATTAGCTATCTGTATAATACTTTAAAAGTTTAATATATAAATAGTTATAAATGTAGTATTACTAAATTCAATGTGACTGCTTTTTATCAGCCTATGAGTTACTGAGAAAAAAAAGGTCAGTTCACATAGGGTAAAAGATTTTGAGGTTTTGTATATTTAAGTGCCTGCTTCCTAAGAATGACTACATGGTGGCAATTCTGAGAAAATATGACACTGTTAGATTTCAGTGATGTATTCGAAACTTTTCTCAGTTATGAGTACCATAATACAGAAAAACTAGCATAACCTGTATGAATCCAAAAGAACCATAGAAGTCTATAATGTTTGTATGGACTGGTTTTTTATTTTCACTGACATTTCATGCTTTCCAAGGATAAAATTTTGCATTAGTTCTGAACAAGAATAAATAAAAGGGTCCAGTCAGAATCAGAGTTTCTGAAGAGTAGATTAATCAAAATCAGGGGTGCTGAGAAATTAAATGTATTTCTTTTCTCACACATAAAAGTACTACAACACTTAGTCTTTTCTGATCTGTGATAATCTTTATTTAGACAATTTTTATCCACACTGAGAAATAAAACTGTTGTTTTTCCAAACCAGAAGATTTTGAAGCACTTTTCAAGCAACGTTCATAGAGCTGTGAGCACAGAGCATCTCTGAACTGATCTTTGCATGGCTCCTATTCCATTTTTACTTAAATGGAAATGTTTCATTTGGTTCATTTTAGCAAAGTTGCACTTCAATCTCCTGTTCACTAACCCAAAGATTCATGTTCAGCATAAAAATCTTCCCCATAAGAAATAATGAGAGATATGAGGCATTCAATCCACAGTCCATCTAAGGTATAGGAGCAGCTCAAATAAGCTTACATTATTGCTGAAATGACGTAAGATGAAATAGTTGGATTTAATCAAAATAATGAGCAGAAATGGGATTATTTTTTTTAGTTCTGTTCTTCACTTTAAAAGTAAGAAATTTCAGTGAAAGAAAAATTTCCTGTGAAGGACTTAACTTTTGCTTAAACAACGTTTTCCATCAAGATATGTTTTCAATAGAAACTATGAAGTTCCATGTCAGCTCTGCTCATTAATGATGGTTAATGTTATCAGTGTTTTTCATTTTGATCAACGATTGTAATTTTTAACTTGCTGTTCATTTCAATGATATTTTTCTAAGTAGCTCTTTGTGACATTTTGAGAGAAATTTGGAATGTTTCCATGATTATAACTGTAACAGTGTTATCAAAAGTAGACAGATCTTGTACTACTGAATACCCGTAGGTGTGTTCTGAAAGCAAGTTACTCATAATGATGATGTTATCTCAGACACTTCATTCTCAAAAAGTTAGTGCTAATTAGAAAGACTGGTATTTGTTTCCCCTCCTGGCCAAGAAAACAGCTCAAAATAAAACATTTAAAGTCAAAAGCATGAGTAGGAGAAAGCAGACCTTCCTATTGAGTTTGACAAAGATGTGGTTCCAGAGACTTGTGACTCTGACTCAGTGCAACCCGCAGTATTAATAGCCATGTGGGCTCCTGATGAAAAGAACACAAAAGTTCCAATACCCAGCAGGAAATTCTTGTCTTCTTTCTTTAAGTAGACTTTCTTCTGGATTGAAGGAGAAACTTTGCTTACCGCCATTTCCATAAAGAATACCTTGACTTGCAATGAAAGTGCTGTGATTAGTTGTTCAGTTTGATTTTTAAGAAGTAATTTTCAGTTCGTGTATCTCATTACTACTGCAATTGTGAATGTCAATTTCTTAGCCAGGGTCTTATTTTTATCATTTATAACAAGCTGAAGGTCTGAGAAGCGGTTCTTTAGACCACCCTTCTTGGGATTTTCTTTCCATACAAGCTTTGAAGAGTGAGAGATGAATATTTTTAGGATGAAAATCAGCATAAGCCCTGATCATTGAGGGACTTCCCATCCTTGTCCTCTCTTTATGGATGATTCAGAAAGGAAATCACCTATCTGAAGATTTGGCAGAAGTGCACTGATAAATTATGATAAAGCACTATTCAAATGTACAATTCATGATAGTTTATTTTCTATTTTCTGTAACTTGCTTATTTTTTTCCCAGAAAATGCATTGAAGTAACACATTAGACCACTGTAAAATACAAAGTAAAATAAAAATTAAAGTGTCTTCTGGCCTTGTGAGTCCACAAATGTTTTCAAACACCAACTAGTTGGTACTAACTCTGTTTGGCATAATGCTTTAAACAAGACAGATTCTACCATATTGAAACAAGCAGGTTAGTACCAGCACCAGGTATTCTGGGCAGCTGAGTAATTCCAATACTTTCTTAACCTGGTAGGTTTATAATAAAAATAGTAATAATATCAAGCAGTATTATAATGTCTATACACCATAATATCTTTCAGTTGGGGAACTGTCAGCATTTTAGAATTTTTTTTAATATTAATACCACTACTTTATACATAATTAATTTAATTCTTTGGAGACGCTAGCTCTTAACTAAAACTTAAAGCTATGGAAAGATAATATAATTTGCCACAATTGGATTTGCTTAGGTTTTGGAAATGGAATAAAAAAAGTTCCTAAGAATTCTGAAAATGTTATTTAGCAGCACCCCAGCCTTTTTAGTTCTGCAGGTAGGTTTGGGATTACCTCAGTTTTCTGTTTTGTCTAGTCTTTCAGGCTCAGAAAATTCCTCTGAAACCTCAAGATAAACAGCAAAAATGCTCTTTATTTTTGCATGCTCTGACTTAAAATGTCAAAATATGATTCTGCGGTATCTAAATAAAAAGTTTGATGTTCTCAAATGCTACTTGATAACATGCATGCTAGATTTTAGGTAGTTCTTTTTAATTTTGTGGCTAGTATGAAGTGTGCTTTAACTCACCTCACATTTTGACAATCTGTGGAAGAAGCCTTCAAGCAAGATGTGTTTTATGGCACGTTAATCTACCTTCAACTGCTCTGATTTGTATTTACCTCTTGTGTGTTTTCATGAAGGCATTGAGACTTGCTCAAATCATCAGTTCTGCAGCTTTGTTAGGTCTCTTCATCCCCAGCTTGGGTGCTAAGGACAGGTTATTGCTTGCCACAAAGAAAACTCCAGCAGCCTTGTTATCCAGGAGTCCCCGCCACTGAAGGGACCTCTCGATTCTGCCTTTTCTGCTTCCATAGCAGAAGTGCAATAGTGTCAGACTTACATTCATCCCTTAATTTTAGTTTAACTGTTTTTTCTGAATTGCAGAGTCAAAGCTAAACAGATGTAGCCATTTTGCTGCTTGATATTCACATCTAGATAATGTTTCATGAGCAGCGATCTTTATTATGATTAGGTATTAAAAGAAAAAAATGAACGCTCTTAGCCAAGTCAAGTATGTGCCTTTCTTTGCGAAAAACAGTGTGAGATTAGAATTGAAAGATGTTTACCACAGGAAACCATTTTAGGAAGTTATAGGAGCAATGTCGACTAGTGTAATTTTACCTTAAAAGAACATTAAATCTTGGCTGGTTTTTCGATAGATTGGTAATGCCAGCATTATTATTCTGCTAATTTTCTTATATGACAGACAGTAATGAAACATTTGTTTTCTTTTTGCTGGAAATCTAGTGGACATTGAGTGAAAAAATTAGACATTTTTCAAGCATTTAGAAAGGTCTAATAGTCATAATTAATAACTTTTTAGGCAAACAAATAAATACACTGGATCTTAAAATCAAGACAGAGAAATTCTTATTAAAACAAAAATTATTCTCTGACATATCCAAAGTGGAGAAGCAGTGTTTCTGCTGCAATTTTCTTTCCATTGTAATGATTGATTTCTGTCACTAGTTTTTAAAACCTTTGACATGAAGCAACCAATTTCTTCTGTTTAAATTATTTTGTATCTTTTATAATAATAATAGTTGCTCTCACCAATCACAGAGAAAAAATGATTCCTTAATTTGCTAGAGAACAGAACGGTTTTGTCAAGAATTAAGTAACGGGTAGGTTTATATTGTTTCCTGGTTGGAACTGGTACGGTCTTTCTGAAAGATGTCTGAGATCTCTTTACAGTGTTTCACTTAGAACTGATCAAGAGAGTTAAATCAGACATGGACCTGACACTAATTTCACAAAAAAATTCACAGATCACAATAAGCATATCTCCGAAAGAAGAACAAGAAATATTAGAATATATATATTCTTTATCAATTCTGACAGTACAGTCTTAGAGTTATTAAAAGTCAAAGAACTGAGCAGATGTCTAGCAATGCTGTATTATACAGTCTGAATAACTTTTATAACTAGCAGATCCAGTGCAATCTTTTCTTGACTGTTAAATGTCTGTCAATAAATCCGGATGCTTAATATCAAGTGGTTAACAGAGCCAGCTGTGTACTGTTCATGCTTAATAGAAATCAGAAAATTGAAGATTAACATATAACAGGTAAATTTCACTGCTTTACTGAAATTATATGACATATAAAGGATTTCATTGTATTTTTAGTGAATATTCAGAGAGATCAGCAGTGGGTCAAGCATGTCAGGGAAATGATTGCAAAATAACCTTGCTAGTTGCTGTCTCTGTCTTGCAAATGGAGACTTAACAAGAGAAAGAACAGAAATTATTTTACTAACCTTGTAGTACTCTTGACCATGTTTTGACTTTTTGGAAGTTACAATAATTGATGTAGGAATGTATGGATATAATTTTTTGGTCTGTCAAATTGTTTAATAGACAGCGCAAGTTTAGTCCAAGATTTTGTGAATAATCTTCTTTCTTAATATTATTTTGTACATATCGGGAAATATTGGCAACTTTTAACCTGCATTTTAAAGTCCAGAACATGATACTTAAAGATACAGGTCTATGTAGGAATTTAAATGGTGTAACAGATAAGTTTCCAAAGTAAGTGTAATATATATAAAATATAAAAGCTTTTACTGCAGTATATAATAGAAAAGTTTGGCTTACACTAAGCTCTTGATGTCTGCTGCCATGATTGCAAGGCTCCAGGCATGAGCAATGATTAGCTAAAATAGTTTAGAAGAGTCATTTCTGATGGTATTACCGCAGAGGAAAAAAAAAAGAAGAAAAGGCAAACAAACCGGAAAGCTCTGATAGGAATCCAAGACATGACTTAATGGGTGCCAAACCTTTGTCCCAAATTCAGTGCCGTATTACTAATGTTTTATCTTAAAAGTACAAATGAAATCACATGCATCTGAATGCTTTTTCAAGAGTAATACATAGACCTAAAGAGTTTGCCAAGCAAGATTTCAAAGTTTAAAACTTGGGAGGAAAATGAAACGTTAGATGTAGCAGAAATTGGGTGTATTCCACAAAACCGCTGTTCAAAGATTTACTTGATCTCTTATGAACTGATGTGTACAATGGATCAAACTAACACAAGTAACCACACTGACAAGTTCATGTATTCATTTAATTCTCTTTTAATTTATAAAATAAAACAATATTTTGTGTGTAGTTATATTTAAGAGTAGACTTACAGACGAAGCATTGGGTCACAAAGGCATATGAGCAGTAAGTACAAAATTGCTATGACTATCACCGTTGATAATGCATTAGTAGGCAAAGTAGGCAGATTAATTTACTTACGGTAAGCTAAGTGCATTCTTGGCTCGTAAAGGGAAATCATTTGCTCACTTAAGCCAGATATCTGACTTTTGACGGCAAATGTCAGTGCCTGGATTTCCCTTTGACAGTTTGGCAACCCTGCACCCCTGTTATAGTATCCACTTATTTGTCTTGTTTTCAGCCAGATTAATCCATTCTGTTTTGACAAGAAGACTGATGGGTAATTGATAACTGTGATAGACACAAACAGAAGAGTTGGATGCTGAATAATTCAGCACTTTTCAGTATCAATAAGAGAACAGGTTGAAGAATTTGTGTCTCTATTTACACTTAAACTAAACTAAGTCAGCCCAGACATTTATGCTGCCAGTCTATCAGAAAACCAAACAGTGTACATTCGGTTTCCACCCGACAAAATGTTTTATAAGCTTGTAACAATATGTGTGAAGCTGCCAGAATAATAAATAGGTACAGCAGCCCATGCATGCTAATGTTATGTTGTAAGCAGTTTTGTTGACAAGTGCTAATACTTCTTTCATACTATCATCAAAAGCAGCTAATACAACAGCCATTATTTGCTGGCTTTCCAAGCAAGACATGATGGATTGTGACCTTAATATGGGTTAGCCGAGTTTTGAAAGTTAAACAACTTGCAATAAATCATAGAATTATTACAATGCAGTTTAATTGGTTAAGGACTGTTTATTTCCTAAACAGGGTGAAAAATTTCTGTTTCGGCACTTTTAATTTGCAAAGTGCATTTTCATTATGAATGGCAGTTTAATATTCTGCTCTTTTGTCATGCAAAATATGCAACACACAGGCAATCTATTAATTGGACAAAAATGCATTGCAAGCGTAAATTATCCTTTATATCATCACTTGTGAGCTTTTACATCTATTAAATGTGTTAAATGGAACATAGTTAAAGGTTTTACAACTTGCAGGTTAGTTCTGAAATCTAAGTCAATCTTCAAGATGATTTTAATGACCTTTATTTTTAGCAAAGTTAAGTTATTAAGTAGTAGTAAACATAAGAACAATTTAAGTGGTATTATTATTAAGAAATAGGTACACTGATTCTGTTGATTAAAAAGTCATAGAAATTGTAACAGTTGTCTATATTATTATATTTCTTTTGTAAAAATGGCAGTGGCGGGAGGGTTCTGCCCCCTTTGTTTTCTTTCTCTAAACCAAAATGCTAAATATTGTAAAATTAATTTATAAATAGTGATTCAGTAAGAAACAGAAATTGCAGTAGCTTTCTAAAATTTTGCAGCATTTGGAACTGTGTTTGATACACTAATAGTCATTTTGGTCAAAATGGTCAAAATGCATGTGAAATGGCATACCTTTACAAACTTGAGAACCTTATTCTAGCGTTGCTGAAACAGCTAGAATGGTATGGTGTTCTGAAAGTCATTCATAACACAGCTTCTTGATGCTTTGATTTTGTTTAAATATAAAATTAAAATTACAGTAGATACCAAAGAGGCACCTCAGTGGTATACATTATTGTTAAGAGAGAAACTAAGGGGATAAATTGACTAGCTATCCATTTTAGCAGAGAAGTTAAAAAGGAAAGTACCTAGCATATGAATTCAGCAAAATAGGCAGAATATCTAGAATTACCTATTGTCTGAAATAATCTATTTCCAGTAAGCAATAATTGAACAAGGTTCATGACATAAAAAAGCAAGAAATTTTTGGACACTGCACTCTACTGAATACTGAATTCTTCAATAATTTATTGCTAGCCTAAAGTTCAAATTCGTGAGTGTATTATTTATTCCTTATTTATATGTTTTACAAGCTGCTAACAATTTTTAGTTGTGCAGTAACTTTCTTTTAAAAGGAGCAAGCCAAATTATCTCAGAATGTAGTCTTAACCTTTGATAAATGATGGCAATTCCCTTATCTCCCACACCCACCAGTTGGAATCAGGATCTGGAATATGTGGGCTAATTAGCATAGAAGAAATGTAAAGATCATTGTAAGTACTTGAGAATGAATGTAGCTAACGTAGAAGGACGTGCCTTCTGTTTGGCACAGTATTTAGTAAGGCAAGAATGAGTTAAATAACAGACTTGTGGAAAAATAAGTAATACTGAGTAACAAATGAAAGGTGAAGCACCAATAATAGGTGAAGCACTTGGAGTGCTTGTAGACTCATAGGATAATTCAGGTTGGAAGGGACCTCTGGAGGTCAGCTATGAGGTCAGAGCAGGTTGTTCAGGGCTTTATCTAGTCTGGTCTTGAAAACCCCTACGGATGGAGACTGCACAGCCTCTCTGCTTCTAATGACCACAGTATAGCATTGCCAGTTGCTGTGAAAACTGAAGGGCATCTTAGTTTTGACTCAAATTTTTGTTTCATCCAGACTGGTTATATACCATCTAATTTTTCTGTAATAGAAAGTACCATGCAGTAATACAAGGATTTCAAATACTACTAAAATTTATAGTCCATCAATTTAGGTGAATAGCCAGTGAAAATCTGGTACTCAGAATTTTATGCAGATTTCATTGATTCCTACTAGTCTTTCAGAACCGTGTAAAGCTTTGTCTTAGGATTATTACTGGACAAAGACTCAAATACATGAGAGACCACCGTTCATCCACCCACATGGAACTGAGCTCATGTTATCATTCATCTGTTGGAGGTTTTTTGCTGTAAATGCAGCATTTTAACTTTATCAAAGAGAACTGTTTCCATTCCACTTTATTGTGCTAACAGAACTGATCATTGGATCCGTTAATCATTGGATCCATCAGGTGAGCACTTGCATTATTAACCCTTTAGTACTATGAGCAGATAACTGATGCTGCAACATTCCTTTCCTTAACAGTATGGTCTGTGATTTTTCCTATGATGTATTGCAAGATACTTCTCAAAACCTACAGATTTTCTGGGAATTGTTGTTGGTCTCACTGATGAATCCAGCAGTCATGGATGTGCCTTCGGATAACAAACAGGCAGATGGCTTTGGCTCTGTTATGGCTAAGTGGGAGGGGGAAGCAATGTGGAGCAAATTTACTTGATGAACCACAGCTTCTGGGTTTGTTCAGCTAAGCAAGAACAAGTAATAATTCAGGACTAGTGGGATTTACGTACCTTCGGAATGGGACGCCCATGCCAATGGAATATGGGGTTGATGAAGACCATTTTGCTGAAGTATCTAGGGCTCCCAACATAAGAAAGACATGGACCTGCTTGAGAGAGTCCAGAGAAGGGCAACAAAGATGATGAGGGGGGCGGAGCACTTCTCCTATGAAGACAGGCTGAGAGAGTTGGGGTTGTTCAGCCTGGAGAAGAGAAGGCTCCGGGGAGACCCTACAGGAGCCTTCCAGTACCTAAAGGGGGCCTACAGGAAAGATGGGGAGGGACTCTTTAACAGGGATTGTGGTGATAGGACAAACGGTAACTGTTTTAAACTGAAAGAGGGTAAATTTAGATTAGATATTAGAAAAATTCTTTACATTGAGGGTGGTGAAGCACTGGAACTGTGGCTGCCCAGAGAGGTTGTGGCTGCCCCATCCCTGGCAGTGTTCAAGGCCAGGTTGGATGGGGCTTTGAGCAACCTGGTCTAGTGGAAGGTGTCCCTGCCCATGGCAGGGGGGGTTGGAACTAGATGGTCTGTGACGGTCCCTTCCAACCCAAACCATTCTGTGATTCTATGATTTCCCAGGAGTTGCTGTGTCAGAAAGTCACTGTGGGATTCCTTATTGATCAACTTTTCTAGCTGGAAACTTATGACCCCTGGCTGCTAGCAGCCAATAGGTAATTGATTTGGTAGATTTAAATATGAATCTTGTGAAGATGTTTGTTTGTTATGGTTGATCACAAAATTTGGACATGCCATCCAAGGTTGCTGTGGCAAATACAAAGTGGTGATGGTTTGAGTAGGACTGAAATTTTATGTCCAGCAAAATAATCTTAAATTATAATGGAAGGAGGTCCTAGAAAACATTGAGTATATTCATATTTAGAAAACACATTCTGTTGTATACTTGCATCTGCCTGTGTCAAAATCCACTATTTTAATCTCTCACCTGTTTTATATTTAAACTGTAGGAGGTCCAGTTTTAAGCCCCAACTCTCTTTCTTTAAAACACTGCTCTTGTAGTCAACAGCTTCTAAGAGCAGAGTATGGCTTATTATATTCTGAAAGGGACAAACCTGTGCCTACTCCCTTTCCAGTATCCTTGCTTGTTCTTGGGTTGTAACCGAAACCTTTTGCCATGATTTTTCTATTTCCCTGCCAAACTCATTTACCATTGGACAACACCCAGCTCTCAATTTCATCAGTATGCATTTGCCTCTTTGCAAGTTGTCAAATGACTAGTCAAGCCTTAAAAAACATCTCTGGAGAGATATTTTCAGGTAGCTGAAAACTAGCAATAGCACTTCTAGATGTGGCTATGAAAGACAGCGTGAGAAGTAATGATTATCTGGTAGCAAAGAAAGGCTGGTTGAGAAGTTGGGTTGTCTCCCTGACCACCATTGACTGCTGAACCTGTAAATCAGTACTCTTGACAATTAGCAGTAGAAAGCGGGGCTAAGAGTACTCTTCTGAGACTTATTTACTGTGGATATTGCTAATCACATATAATGATTTGTTGCGAGTCTGAGCATGTGATTCTAGTGACATTTCTTTCACTAAGGAGACCACCACTGGGGCCTCTGCTCCTTCCCAAATCTGTGCTTCTCATACTGTTGTGTTGGTGCAACTCATGTCAGTGTTGTGAGACTTCCTCAGGAAACTATCCTGGGTTACTCTTGTTGCAAAAACAGGCAAGACAACAAGCCAAACAGAAAACAAAACAGAAAACTGAATAAGCCACAGAAAAATACCCGGATTTTTCTTTATCACTGACAGACTTCATATCCCAAACAGTGACACACATTATAATACAACACTTGATGTTAAATAGACAGTTTCTCCATGAAAAAGATGTAAGAGCTCCTCCATAATCTTCTCTTTCCTTGAGTCTGATTGCTTTATTCTGGAAATTAAGTGTGCTGTCTTTATCAGCTTGGTGATTTTTTTAGCTGCTGGCAGCCTTTCTCAGGGGGTATAAAGGAACGAATACATAAACTTTCTGTTTTATGTTCCTTAGGGGTTTTCAAGGGATTTTGTTCTTTCTGCATTGGGAGTTGAATCTGATTTTGAGAGAAACCCTTCTGATCTCATGACTATCTAGGAAAGAAGGCAAAGGTTTCTCTTGATTTGAAGGTCTAAGCAATATGAAAGACAGGAGTGAGGAAGCTGGAGAAGCCAAAGGGTATATCAAACAGAAAGATAAGGTAGAAAAGTTTGTCAGAGGCCAGTGTAAGACAAAAGATTCCTGGACATTTGTGCTACAGGACAAGAAGATTTCAGGGCTGGAGAAAGATCGATTAGGACAGAACTTTGGGTGGGCAAGCGGGAGTAAGGGCAAAGGAGGCAATGTTAAGCAGAAATGCTACTTCAGCCTGGTGCCGTGATGAACAGCAGAGAACAACCAGCTCTTATATACCTGGGGTTTGTTAACCCGCTAGTCAAGATGATTGCCCAGTCTCCAGCAGTACTGATTGTGACCAGGTGTTTGGTTGCCAAGCTTTCTTTCAAGGCAGGATCTAATAAGAGCTGACAGCAACAGTTCAGGGAGGTTTTCTCTTGGAGCCTTGTCCTTGGAAACATCTGGCACTGCTTCTTCATTTTGATTCATCAGGGACAGAGGCCATTTTCTTATCATAGGAGGTGATTCTGATAAGGAACATAGACATTTCTAGAGCCTGGTCAAGTCCAGAGCCTCTGAAGGGGTCCTCCAGCCAGCTGAGTGGAGGACACAGGCGTTACAAAGAAAGGCTAAACGAGGCAATGACACATGCAGAATAGCAATGGAAGTTTCAGATGCTAAATAGATACGAGTGGGCCATGATGTGAAAGCAAACAAACTCTACAAAGTGATTTTTTTTTTTCCTTTTCCTGCAGTAGTTGATGTCTAGTAACAAAAGAATTCAAACAACTTTGTTTAAAATACGCTGCTTAGAGAAGGCATCTTGTGGGAAAGCTATGTTACTGGAAATCTTTCACTGGAAAAAACCTAAGACAAGCATTTTGGGGGCTGGAGGAAAACGATGAGGCTCTGCAACTCACAGAAAGAAGTAGCAGATAACTAGGAATTCCTCTTATTTGGGTACCAGAAAGAGTTACTCTACAAAGCTACTAAAAATGGACTAGATTTTTCTAGGGATTCAAGGCCAGATTTGAAGGCAGGCACATACATCATTTTTGTGTGCATAATTATGGAGAAATACTTCCAAGATAGGATATGGGACTTACAAGCCCTGGCTTTTATCTGTGCTTCAGAATTGTGAGGAAAATGTTACACTGATGCCACCATGGTGATTTCTGAAGGTAGCATTTTGTATCTTTTGCTGTTATTATTTTTGGGTATGTTCTTGTATGGACCAAGAAATAACTTCTTGGGTCTTTGTAACAAGAAGCTGAAGTTTAAAAAGGGCGTGCTGCAGTGTGCCTGGCCTCTCAAAATGAAATGAACTGTATTTCTGCCACAAAAGAACATAAAAAGTTCTGTTTGCTCCAACAAAAAGATATGGTGAATTCTGTCCTCCACCATGTTCTTATAGGACTCAATATTTTTATATGCTAGATAACTCAGATACATGTAGCAACATAGAATAAAACCCAGCACAGATTTACTTGAATCTGGGGGCAAGAGATGACTGTTTTTCTTAATATATTACCTATCTTGAAAATGTGTAGGACTGCCTTATCACTGTGCTTTATTGTGCAGCCATAAATAAACTCTGACAATGCAGGAGCTTTCTGACTAGATAATAATACAGACTGGTTTTCTTGCATATCTTTTGTTAACGCAGTACTTTGGTTTGTTGTATGTGTTTATGAGTGTGGATTTTTATGTGCTTACATCAGGTTTGGTCAATGAGACTATAAACACCATTAATACTTTCAGAAAACCAAGCCATGGCTTCTTGAATTCAGTTGTCATGGCACTGCACTAACAAGTTACTACAAGTAGTTTTCCTATAACATCATCTTTACAGAGAAAAATTGGCTGAAAAAATAGAAATAATCATATTCCGCCAAAGTCGATGAGTTCCTCTAGAAATTCATCCATGTAATAATGCTGTTCCATATGTTACTGAAATTTGGATCTTCATGACTAATTTGATCTCCTTTGAGAGATATAGGTGAAATGAAATGTAAAACAAGCAGAAATACAATATCAAAAGTGCCTCAGAGCATGCTGCTTCTGGATTTTGGAACTGATGTGATAAAATATTCAATCTGTCAAAAAATCAGTCAGAAAAGTTATTTTACTAAATGCAACATGATACAGTTTTGCAGTTTATATCTTCTGCTTTATATATCCATTTTTTAAACTGTTTTCAACAGATTTAGCCTTGGTCATGCAAATTACACTGTTTTGCAACTCACAGTCCAAAAAGAACTTGCAGGGATGTAGCATGCAATTGATTGTCAAAACAAGGTTATTAAATCAGTGCTTAATTTTATCTCTTGGTGTAAGTGGTGAGATCCTTGTAAATTTAGAGATGACTATGCACAGGAGTATGGTAAAAAATTTCAGCTGATCATTTAATTGCTAAAAACTGCAGGACAGAGTTCCTGAAACTATTGATGAGTTTTTATGAAGTTTATCTGATGGACTTAGCCATGAAAAACTTTATATTGCACATCAAGTGAGAACCAGCAGCACTCACCAACTGGGCCAGCCAATTGAAGGAATAATTTCAGTCCATTCACCAGTTCATTCTTAAAGGTGGTCAGAAGAGAAACCTTATGGAGACAGTGAGTAACTATTTGGACTTCCCAGTAACACTTCAAAAT
Source organism: Haliaeetus albicilla (assembly GCF_947461875.1). Taxonomy (NCBI): domain Eukaryota; kingdom Metazoa; phylum Chordata; class Aves; order Accipitriformes; family Accipitridae; genus Haliaeetus; species Haliaeetus albicilla. The sequence continues at coordinate 70,070,480 of NC_091516.1, read as the reverse complement.
GCAGAGTAACATACAACATTATAGGACCATAAAATCACAGAATGGTTTGGGTTGGAAGGGACCTTAAAGACCATCTAGTTCCCACCCCCCTGCCATGGGCAGGGACACCTTCCACTAGACCAGGTTGCTCCAAGCCCCATCCAACCTGGCCTTGAACACTGCCAGCAAGGATGGGGCATCCACAACCTCTCTGGGCAACCTGTTCCAGTGCTTCACCACCCTCAATGTAAAACATTTCTTCCTTAGATCTAATCTAAATCTACCCTCTTTCAGTTTAAAACCCTTGCCCCTTGTCCTGTCAGTTCAGGCCTTGGTAAAAAGTCTCTCTCCACTTTTCTTATAAGCCTTGTTTATATATTGCAAGACTGCAATAATGTCTCTCCGGAGCCTTATTCATGTAAGGTGTGACTCTATTACATCAAATTAAATTTACACCAACTATGAATAAGCAAAGCTATAGTTAAGTGAGATTTGATCAGATCTTTCACAAGACTGTAGGAAATTCTGAGTTCTTGCAGTGTTTTTGAGGTCTCAGGACCACTGTCAGAGCCTCCCACACACAGAAAAACACTCTAGCCTGGTCACTACAGATTAAAGACACCAATCCTATGCAGGGCACTGTATGCATGGAAATATGTGCTTCTATACAGCAGCAAATAATTTGTCTATGATTTTGGTATTATCAGAGTCCTTACTGCTATACAAAGATTTTAGTGCTATTTTAAGAAAGCAAAATAGACATTCTTTTATTGCAAAAATTTGCATTGAGGAGTATTTTATTTGTATCTTACATTTTAAAAGTGCCATGGCAAGAAATGGGTTTGATTTTGAAGAAGAATCGTTTTGAATAATTAACCATGAATTACTCTAATTAGAAGAAAATAATTATAGGTTGGACATAGCTGCTTCAAATGAGATGTATGGAGTTAGTGACTATTGGAAAAATAATGCCACCTGATAGAAGCTGAAATAAATCTAAAAAAGAACTTTCGCTTACAATCAGGATTTAACTATGGTATTTTAAAATGTCTCCAATTTAAAACATGCAAATTTCTTCTAGACAGAATTATTAGTAGGACTATATTGTTGAATTACAAAATCCTCAGTGTAATAATTAAAGAAGGTAGTTTTATCCTTTAAAAGAGCGTTGTGATTAACTCTTGTCTTAATATCTGAGCTCTTGCTCAGAACTACCGAGAATACTATAGGCACCTCTTCAAATCATAAAACGGTTGATCTTGCTTAAACCCAATGTATTTTTACAAGTAAATGTTATATAATAACATTATTTAAAATATATGTTTGCATTACATATATAGAGATGTGTATATCAACAACACAGTTGTCTTCAGTTTCAGGTGTAAGGGATTTAGCATTCATGCACCATTAAATTTCATTACATTGAGAAGAATGATTTAATAGTTTCTTTTAAAAATCATACTTGGGAAAACACACATAGGCTGAATAGTCTAAGATTGCATACTGTTCTTCAAGGACTCTTTCTTTTTTTCTTTGAAGGTCACCTGAATACTGCAAGAAGAAACCTGTGTAATTTATTTTTTTTAGGTACTTATTCAAGATTAGGTTTTTATTATATAAACACATACTTAACACCTTTTGTAACTTGAAATTTGCAAGAAAAGACTTAGATGTTACAGTGAAATGATGATTTTTGGTGGCTCTGTAAATGCCAGTCTCGGTGTGATTATTGCATGCCTGTAAACAACCTGCTGTACTTTCCTTCTGTTACTTCTTAAAATCTTAAGAAGCAAGATGACCTTTTTAATACAATGAAAGATTAACCAATCCATTTCTGTCTCAGCCACAGGGACAGCTAAACCTGAGGTTTTCTAGACCACTCTGCTAGCAGCAATGCGCCCTTTCCAATGAATTTTATTGCCATATATGCATCATATAATATTGCTCATACACACTATTAGCCTGTAATGTGTTGCTGAAGTCCAGATATGGAAGCTATAGTTCTCTTCAATATTTATCCTTATTATAATTATCATGCCAGCTCTATAAAGCCCACGGATATTTTGTTTTGATGCCAGTACAAGTAATTCATTTTTTTCCCAGTTTAATCTTCTCTTTCATTTCTTGCCCTAAATAGTATGCTTTAGAAAAATGTAGTAGTGGCTTGTACCTGAAGGCAGGTGAATGGAACTTGCAACGTGTAGTCAAACACACAGAAATGGTAAACTTTGCTATTAAAGACACTAAGATGATAGCCTCCCTCTAAAGCTTAAAGCCAAAAATTATTTCTTGGTGGGGGTGGATCATGTTTTTTGTGATAAACAAGTAAGGTATTTTTCATTAACTGGAACAAGTACAATAAGACTATCATATGTGCCTCTTCAGTGGTAGGTATTTTATTTTTTCCTTCTTACCTTTTTATAACACAAGTCAGGGCACTAAAAATAAGCCAACCAGAGGCTGTTCAAGTGTTTAAACTCTGCATCCTTCTGAACACTGTATCTGAACATTAGTTGCATTAACTCACTCCAGAGCCAGTGCGTGTTATCTGAAGGCAAAATGTGAGAGTAGTCCTATCTTTTGTTTGTGGTTAGACTGCTGTCATGTTGGCCCATCCTTTTAAATGTCAATAATACTTTCTGTTGAATTTTTTGTGTGTTACCTTCCAGATGCTTCTAAAAGGCTTGACTCTGAGCCTGTGAGAAAATGATGTTGAGCATCTAACCACAGAATGCAGACCTTCTAGAAGATCACTTAGAATTTCTAAATTCTGTAGTAATTTCTGAACATATAGGCTGTTGGGGTTTTTTCAGATTAAATTCATTTAAATATATCTTATTCTACTATAGCAACTTCTTACCCAAATAGTATTTAGCTGTGCTTTGCCAATTTTTTTACCCAGGTTGTTGTCATAAACAACTTTCCTTATAAAGTGGATATTAAAGTGCTGTCATTTCACCTCAGTGTTTTAGGATTTTCATTCTTATTTGATCTAGAAACCTGTAAATTATGAGCAACTTTAAGCAACTCAAAAGTATTGTGAGGGTGTAAAGTAAAACTAAGGATGATGTGGAGGAGTCATTCTCTTTATGAATAGTACAATCAGATCACTCTCAGTAAGGTCTTCCACCTTTCCAGAATGAATAAATCTGTCTATTCTAATTCTTTAGAAACATAACTTTTAAAAAAGGAGTAAGAAAAAAAATGTCCTTTCAGAATTTAATTGCCAAAATGTGTTTATAAAAAAAAGCAATGAAAAAATGAGGCATTTAATTATGATTTAAAATGATTGAAATTCCAGTGCACCTGTTTAATCAAAAGAACATAATGTATGCACAGTGAAGTCTTTTTCTATTATGCTTCTGATGACAGTAGCAGGGTATTATGAAAATATAATAGGAAAAGTAATATCTAACATTTTGTTTTGTTATGTCAAGAGATAGAATAACTATTGTTATTGGATAATTTTTACAAAATTCTGCTATATTAAGCTATAAATTTCCAATTCAGCTTCATCTTATTACCATCTAAAGTTAAAAGCTCACCCAAATATACAGTTAGATATTTGGTATATCCTTGGTATACTCTTAGCAAAAATTTATTATTCTCAGATACATATATCTGTACAGAGTATTGCAAAGCTGTTACTGAGACATGTGAGCATTTTCTGCTTACAATAGAGGACAGCTTTAATTACAGGATTCAGTACTTTTTCCTTCTTTTCATGTAACTACACCTTCACTCTGTGAAGAGCATGGGCTGTGCCGTTGCTGGACCATGGTTGTACAGTGAACGGAACTGCTCTACAAATAACCTCTGCTTCATTACTACTGAGGTTGGAACGTGCGAACGGGCAGGCTGCTGCGGAAAGAGACAGGATCCTAGTGCTTGAACGATGGGCTGAATTCTTCCACATTGCCGCTTCAACAGAGTTTGTGCAGGGTTCAGAGCAGGTTACTTGAAGTGGAGAGTACGATGTGTTACTTGGAGGAGATGTGAGTGTTCACAGTTGTAGATAGAATCACTGGAAGATGTTCTTTCAGACAGAAAACCAATGTGTGGTGCTAAGTATTCTCTAAGAGTGCATTAATGGTGTCTCAAACTGGGAACTCAAATTTGGTTTTCATCTCTGTCCCAGTGTGGCGATACATTAAATAGGGTAGCATCTGTTCATCTCAAAGTACGTTGTATAAATGTTTTCTTCAGTGTTTGTAAAGCACCTGGAGAGTGATACCTGCAACAGAAAAGCCCGAGAGAAAATTAATAATAATGATAATAATACAAGCTTTGAAGTGTGTGGTAAAGTAGATATAAGGTCATCTGTTGAATGCTTAGTAGACAATACAGTATTGAATACTACACAGTAAGTGATTTATCTCTGTTCTGTGCCCCAGAAAGACAGAGGTAGAAAAAAGGCGTATGAAACTTAATCATTAAAATTCAGAGTTAACCTTAATTCCAGCATTTTCAAACTTGTACCTGACTTTAAACCTTTTAACAAAATTTTTGTATCTGTGACAGATATTGTACTCATCTATCTGGTTATGCTGGAGCATTATCTAGTAGATAAGGGGGAAAACCACTTCTAAATGAGTTAGCCTTTTCTGGGGTGAATTGAAAGCAGGACACTGAATATTTTGGACAGGCTGTTCAGAAAGTGTTTGTAAAACAGAAGGATTTAGTTTCTCTTTAATATAACTTTTGTCTAGCTGTTTCTCTCTGTTGTGTACACAATTTTCAACTTCAGATTACTGAAATAGTGGAGTTGATATGTAAATGAAAACATCTATCGGTGTAATCTTTGGTTCTTTAGTATCATTTCTAGCTCAGTTTTTGTTTTCAATTCTGCAACAGACTACATAGCTGTACAGTCTTACAGATATGCAAAATAATGACCTCCTGTGTTATGGTTTTATATATTGGTTTTGTATCTAAAGCACTTACAGTCCCAAGCAGCAGTTGAGTATAGTAAGATTTAAAGAAATAATTCTAGTTTATTTTAACTTACCTTCTTATTGCTGAGTCTTTAGCCTGCATGTGTTCAGCCTTTCCTGCAAAGTAGGAGAATATGGTTTTGTTATGCAGTCTCATCGCTCCAAGGAGCACAATTCTATGAGCAGCACTCACTTTTTCTGCTGGAGCAGTTCACGTGGTTCATCGTGGATGAAAGTCATGCCACTAACCCACTATATGTTAGGCGTTCCTAGGGCCAGGTGCATGTACCTTATCATATATCGAGTCCTTTCACACACCTAGCATCCACTCAGTGCACTACTTCTATGGCATACGATGGCTGATGGGTTGTAGGCTGGCACCACTGTTTTAACAAAAATACTGAGTATTTTGTGATTGTATTGTAAAGACATAACATTCGCATGAATTGCTGTGTTTAGAAGAAACAAAAAAAACCATTTCTATGAAAAATCCCAAGTAATGATAAAGTACATCATTTACACAGTGATTTCGCCCTTAATAATTCCAGGTGCTCAGTTAGCAAAACTTGATCCCGTAATTGAGGCTTTGAATATTCACCTTTTTTTAAACTACAGTTTAGGTGGCCATTGTTGAAAATACACATATAATTATTTGAAGAACGTATCTCATTTTGTCCAGTGCATCTTTGCTGAATGCGATTGAGTGCCTTCTTTAGTAAGATGAACAGGAGACATTTCTCCCTCTTCTCTTAATACTGATACAGGTCAATCTCTTAAAAAAAATATTTCAAATGTAAAATAATATTGGGTATGGCCTCAAGCCACATTATTTATATACTGCAGATTAGAACAGATAATTTTGGGCTTCTTCCCGCTGTGATCCAGATGTATCCGTTATGGAGAACATCCTATCCATGCTTTTGCCTATGTGGTTACAGCAGTTACCTTCTGACCTACAGTGTCTTTGAATTTCAAAATCCAAATTAATACCATCTGTTTGAGCCATTTCATTCTCTTTTCTGTGGCCTAAGGAAAACAAAGTGATTTTTAAAAGCTGATATATTGTTACAGTGTTCATTCAAAGAGGTCAGCTACAACTTCTTGTTAAATTCAGCAGAAGAATTCTGAGACGTAAGCTGCCATTTCAACATTTTTGCAGCCATACTTTTTCAGACATATTTACATGTCTGAGAAAATTACAACTGTGAAAACAAATTTAAATTAGCTTTTTCAATTTTATATATAGTTTATCTCTTTGCCTTAAAGATTTATGATCTTGCCAAGGTCATTCTCCTCACTCATATTTTTGCACTCTAGCATTATGATAAGTTCTTTGCACATACATGAATGCCGCAACCTTGCACTTACTAGTGGCATTAAAATGAGCGAATAAATGTCAGAACTGAACAAGTCTTGACTGTCAAATATAAGCTTCTGTAGCATTCATGGCTAATGCTCTAATCATCGGTGCAAAACATTGAAATAATTTGCTTTCCCTACATGTTTTTACTGGCCAGGATGCATAGGGGAGTAGTGTGCTCAGTCATAATCATGCTCCACAAAGGCTGGAAATGTTCCCTTTGAGCTTCCAATCATTAGGCCAGCCGAAGTGAAGACAAGCCCATTGACAAGCAAGAATGGCAATAATTTATTTTCTATTGATGGGTTGTGACAAATCATGTTTGGAGCAGTGGCTGCATACTGTGGGGCTACATGAAGAAAGACTGCGATGGCCCTAGATGAAGCTCTTCACAGCTCATTTAGTCCAAATGTAGCCACCTGGGTGGTGAATCGGTTCAACGTACCAGCCCAGGCATTCCCGCACAAAATTAGATCACTTACAGGCAAGGCATATAGGGGTTCCTACAAGGCATTAATCAAGGCGGGGGGCAGGGGGGGTGTGAGCTGTCAAAACATGGCTTTCAAAATTAAGGAACACAAGAAGGATTAACATGCAGCCACGTCAGAAATTCAGGAATATAATTTCCATCATGTAACTCCAGGTACAGAAAAGAGCTTGGAAGAAGAAATAAGTGAAATATTAAGGGTGCTTTCAGGAGGGGTAGGTTTTTACAGATGTTAATTAGTAAAAGCAGCGTGAGGATTTATTTAAGCTTGGGCACACCCCCTTCAACTTTCATCTGACAGGTCAAATTAATTTATGTGCTTCCTACCAGTGCATAACACAGTTCATATCTTATTTAAATTTACTTTTGCCAAGGCCCACTGATGTGCTTAGCATCTGACATCTCATGCTGCTTCAGAATACAGACGGATATTTTATTTTGCAGGATATGAAAAGCCTGCCCCGTTTATTTTATCAACTCTATTTATGTTTTATTTCTATAGAAAAAAAATTAAAAGAATATTGAGATCTGACTCTAAGGGTTTTGCATACATTTTACTCTTTTTTTTTTTTAATATGATTTTTGTTTCCTAAGAAATTCTGCTGTCTGTATTTAAAGTCAGATATCCTCTTAAGCAGCGATCCTTGAATCCTCTGAATGGAAGCATCCTGACCTGACCAGCTAAGCATTGCTTCAGATGTTGTGGACTTTGGCACTTTCTTCTCATATTGTCCATTGCCCTGGAGGGAGAAGAGAGGGCAGAAACAACCAGAGAGGGCAAGTTCCTTTTATCTTCAGAAAAACTGTAAAGTAGACATGTCTCCTGTCTGGTGTGCACTGGAACAAAATCTCCCGTGGTAGCCCCCTCCTTTGCATCCTGTCTCCCTCCATTGTTAACTTGGAAAAGTGGAGAATCTGGGTTTTCTACCTGAGGGGAAAATCGCTAATACCCTCTGAAACGCTTCAGAAATCAGTAAGCGAGCAGGAGTTGTCTCAGTTTCCGCAAATATCGCACCCCTCTGCGTCACCCCCTTCCTGATGGCCATCCGCAGCTCCTGCATCCGTCAGCAGCTGTCAGATAGGAACGGTGGCCACACACATCTTCCTCTTCCAGAGGCTGGGGGTGAGCAGCCCACCGGGGATAACAGCCTGCTTCTCTGGCACACGGGCATCTCTACTATGGCACTGAAAATTCAACGTTTAAGCCCTGCTACACGTACAAAAAATAATTTGTGCTTGCACAAGTAAGGATTCTATATGACAGGATATGTAAATGACAGAATTAAGGTTTTCCTGCACAACACTTCTAAAAAATTGTTCTATTTCATCTATTAAGACAATATTTTTTATTTACTCAGAACAAGTCCAAGGCTCTCATATCTACTGATACGGTTTAAGTGACCTCAGATTTAATGAGGAAATACATATTTGGCAATCTAAATGTCTATGAATTGTATTTATTTCTCTTCTAATCATCTTAAATTATAACTTAGTTAAGAAAATGCAAAACAAAGGATGCAGAACTGGAGTTATTACATCTTTTAGGTAATCTCGAATTTCCTGTTTGTATATTATGTCAGGAGATCTGTGTAAAAAAAGTCAAGTGTGATGATGGTTTATTATCATAACATGCAATACAGAGGCAAATATATAAAATGTAATGTGCCAGGTAATCTGTGAGAAGAGTTAATTATGTCAGTGTATTTTATATACTGTCAAGGTTCCTTTAAAGGGAATCTCCATCTCCTCTCCTTTAAGGTAATTGTATCACACTCTGATCCTTAGAAGCACCCTGAAAATACAGTGGTTTAAAGGTAAAAACCCAATATTATCTTTCAATATACAGACATATTTTGACATAAAATACACGTGGTTTGTCTATACTAGTTAAGAATTTTTGTAGGTTTCCTCTCTGTTTTCGTTTCAGATTTTTGGTGCAGCTAATCTAAAAATAGTATGAAAAGAGTGTACCCTGTATGCACCTTCAGCTCATACTTCCTGCATGTTGCATTAATATTAGAAATGTAGGAATGAATTTTTCTAAATAATTCATTATACCAGGCACTTGAAATTTTTATTTTTATTTGGTATTATTTTGTCCTCTAAGGTAACATGACAGGATAACTGTCTTGCATAAAAACCAAGATCATTGCTCTTTTTCACTGCCTATCAACCAGTTTTTGCTTAACCAAGCATTTATTTATTAGTTCTTAATGGTAAGGTCCACGAGGTTACTACACCTGAGAGAAAAATCTGTAAGACAGGCTTCCTAATTAATCACTGGGAGGGTTCAAGAAGCTCTTGTTATTTCTGTGTACAGTAGAATTTATGTAGTCTATTACAAGCGTTGATTGCTAAAACTGCAGCTCATTTTTGTTTTTTCACATCTGTAGTTCTTTTTGCGCTAAACTGTACCATTCTTATAATTCTGTTGGTAAACACACACATAAGAAGGTGTGTATGGAGGGAGACAGGTCTAACTTGTTGCCGTTTGCCCGTTGAGCATCTGGAAAAAAGATGGGTGAGAAAGAAAGGAAAAAGGAAAAAGAAGAATATCAAGGGCAGCAATTTCAAACGTGGATGGATTGAAGGGGGAAAAATGACAAAGTAAATATCTTGTATGAAGGCAACAATCACATAGTTTGCAAACAATGTAGACTGAAAATCCTGCAAAATAACTCAAGATATCAATTACTCTCTCTGTTACCTTATTTTGTCTAAAATGTCAGAATCTGCTAAACACGACCGTTTAATGAGATCTGCTAGGCAGTGTCCTTCTTTTCACTTGGGCTGGGCAGAGCTGTTGCTGCTGGAATACAGGCAGTCAAGAGCTGGGAAAGCTGGAGGAAACTTCTGACCACTCACAGTATCCACATGCTGATATTCCTTATTAAAAATCCTTTGTTTGAAATTGAGTTCTGGAAGTGAATCTCTGCCACACCACCTTCTCCCCAGCTGAAGTACGGTCCGGTTTTAGAAAAACTTGCCTGGCACCATGACCAGGAGGGATGGCGAAGCCAGAGGAAACATCTCTTTAGTCACCACTATCGTAACAGAGTGAAACTGCCCAAACTGATCCTTATGAATGTAGTGTCTCTTTATTTCTAACGAAATCATTTGCAGCAAACAGAGTAAGTAGAGCACATGGGGAAAACTGGAGCTGAAGGATCATTTCCTTCCTTTACTTCTTCATTGAAAACCAGAGCGCACATTTTAGAAGACTGTGAACTCTGCCCGCTGTAATCTTTCTGTGCCTTGTTTTCACAGTCTGTTAAGTAGAGATATATTTCTTTATGTGGCTGTTTTGAGAAGAATATATTTAAAATTCAGCTGTAGGGGTTTCTTGTGCCACTGGAAATCTCCGTACAGAAAGCTGAAGAACTGCATTGCCTGTGCTTTTATAAGGAAGCAGTTTTAATTCCCTTGACTGGATCCCCTTCTGAGCTCTTCAGAGACGTATGTTTTTTCCTCCCATTTTCATAGATGAGTGTAGCTTTGCCCTTACCTATATACAGACCTTCTTCCTTTTTCACATTAGCATGTCATTCTTCTTTTGCCATCTTATCTACACGCTTTCCTCCTATGCTTCTGGAGCTCCATGAATTTCAACCTCTTTTGAATAGGTTCTTCATTTTGCAAAAGGATGTCTTCACCTCTTCTGCAGGTGATGTTTCTACAGGGAGAAGTAGCAAGGAAGCTTCTCCTTGTTTACAGTTTGTTCCCTGAGGTTTCCTTTGTTTCATCAGATCACGGGAGGGACCGTACTCCTGAGTATCACCAAATGCCAATGAGGGCTTCCACGCTGGATTTCTGCATCCTTAAACAAAGCTACAGCTTTAATTGCTGTTCATTTGAAATATATGGAGAAAAAGCCAAACTTTGCCATGTCTCTCTTTTTTACTTATAGAAAATTATTCCACAGCTGCATGTTTTCTTGTTTGCTAGAACTGGGTCTACAATTAAAAACAAACCAAAAAAAAGTTAACAAATCATTACATGCAGTTCAACAAAGGTTGTGAATGGGCGAGGATAGTTGCCCATATTTATGCTGGATCTGAGGGTGGTCAAGCAGTGGAGCAGGTTGGCTAAAAGGAGGGGGTTCAGGAGGGGTTCAGGACTTCAGTGGACACAGACCTGAGCAACCTGATCTAGTTACACTCATTTTGAGGGAGGGGTTGGACTAGATGACCTCTAGAGATGCCTTCCAACTTTGATGGTGAATATGAATGAATGCGTTCAGACTCTGATGGAGAATGTTTGTGTACGGTATTGAGCAGTTTCACCTACGGAACCTGGCTGAAGACCGGTGTCTTGTGAAAGCCCACTGGTCCAGTCCTCAGCATAAGACAATAAAGAGCTTTAGCAGACAATGTCACACCAGAGTGACACCACTAGGAAGAACAAAAGGAGCAATGCTAGTAGTAAGATTGAGAAAGGGCAGTGCTGTTGATAAAACTGAGAAATGGTAAAGCCATTTGAGATCAGAAGAGGGACCCTGACATAAATCCTTCAAGACTGGAGACTGCGATCTGAAAGAAGAAGGGTACTTTGGGGCCATCCCTACAGCACTGTTCTTGGACCATCCCAATGCACTGGACAAAAGCTCAGTTCCTCAGTACTTTGGCTGGCAAATGGGCACCCATGTCTGGAACTGGTAAAAGGTAGTGACTAACAGAGCGTGTGAGTGGATGCTTGTGCCTCAGACTGGTTTTGACTAATAAGAACACAGGTCCTCTTCCCCTTCTAATAGCATCAATTAAATCAGATATAAGATAGTGTTAACCCTAAAAGCACTTGCATCAATTGTTAAATTGGAAGGTTACTATTAAAAAAAAAATCATTGTATACTAAAATAATATTTGTCCTGTGAAATTTCATGAAGATTGATTATTTTATGGACAAGTTGGGGCTAAAGATGGATATAACACAGTAATCTTCAATTTTAACTAAAAGGCAATTGCAGTGCCCCCATCATTAAGCTGTAATCCTTACAAAAACTTTAATTAATTGGATTTTTCACCAGAACTTTTTTGTCTGATTTAAAGTACCATGTAGATTCGTTATAGAAACTTCATTTAAATATGGATTTAATTAGAAATGTTTTATAATTTTAATGAGTCTTAAAAGTCTTTTGATGAGCAGTCAGTGTAATTATGGTATTTAAAATGATTGGATAAATGCATACTTTATAATTTACCTTCCTCGCAACTGTGTTTTCATGCCGGTTATTTTTAACATGAAGAATTGTTTCATTTTGTGTCAGTTTATCCTCCTCTTCCTTCCACAAAATGTTTTATCTCTGAAATAAAATTAAATATGCATGATACTAGTAGTATTGGATAATATTGTAATAGCACAGTTAAAAATCAATCTAAGAGAGAAAAATTATTTTGGTTTTGTTAGAGAAGTGACTAAGTTGATAATTTGTTATCCAGAACTAAATTACAGACTAGCTCTGTCCTATATGTGTTGTCTCTTTTGTGTTTGAGGAAATTACCTGCAAATTTGCTGCAGAAGACATGTTGCACTAGGTATTGTGCTATCAGCAATCTGCTTCACTACCACAACATAAAGAAAGAGAGAGGCTCAGCAAATTTAGGAAAATAAGGATGTTATAGAACTAGCAGTTAAAAGGGAAAAAATGGGCTTTTTAATGCATCATGTACTTTATCACACAACCTACATGAAGAGCACTAACTGTCACATGCTGAGCCTTACAATTCATTGTTGAGAAACAGTACACTTTAGCTCCTGCATATCTAATAAATAGTTGTTGCATTGCTTTTTTTTTTCATGTGTGTGTGTGTCTGGATATATTTTTATTAATGAAGACTGAGCTCATAGTAAGCCAAGTCTTTAATATAGAACAGATAAGCTAATAGTAGCGCGACTAGCCTGAAGAAAGCAGTGAAAAAGAATTTTACATGTTGTTTCTCAGGACTGCAATACCTCTCTGCAAATCGGTCAATCTCTTCTGCTGGAGTGCTCCAGGAGGGTCGCATTTCCCCACAACCCCAGATCTTTATATTTACTTACTGAATGAGTACTTCAGGGAAAAAATACTTAACTATAATGTAACATGTGCCAACAATTCCCATTCCCTGATTTGATCTTTGGCTTGTAGGTCACTGGCCATAAGGTAGCCATGCCTGATCAGCGCAAAGCTTTAGCGTCTTACCCAGGAAAGATTATAAAAGAAGGGTAAACATGTAATGGTACTTGCTTGAAATATTTGCCCTCATCCAGCAAATTGAGCTCATAGCTCTTAGCTTTATATGGATCTGCGCGTCGGTTTCCATCCTGCAGCTTTAGCCAGGAGTTAATACAAACTCTGGTTTGTGTCAGCAATGCTCTAGGTTCAGAACTTTTCCTCCTCCTTTTGCAAAAGAATATGAAAATGTATCCTGTTCTGTTAATTGACTGTTGCTCATTCAGTGTCCATCTTTTAAGTGTAAGGAGAAACTTCATGAGCACTCATGCTCTGCAAGTATATACCTGTATAATATCATACAGGTACTGTCATCTTCCTATCTAATATGTGTACTGTCATACGGGAAGGCTCAAGATCTTTTTATTTTTGTCATAGTATACGTCTCTTGGACTTTTCTTATAAGTATTTAAACTTTTTGTTTTTAACATACTTTATTACCTAGTCAAGTAGTCTGGTTCTCAGATTTCTACACAACTTCCCAGCAGGTGCTAATTTTACTTTGCTATGCACTGCTGTGTAATTTAGTAGTACCAAATATGGTTCTGGATGCATTACTACAACTTTTTCTTTTTTTGTTTTCACATTGAAACACACTTACAATTTTTAATACCATTTTCCCATTTAATTGTAGGTCTTTTGGACTTAAAATAATATGCTTAAAATAATATTCTTTTTGTGAAAAAATGTTATGAGTTTAAATCAAATTGTAGTCTATGACCTGTCATTTCCACAGTTGGTATGTCTGTCTAGTGAACACTGATTTTTACATGCTTAACAGCTTTATGATCTGCAATACCATTTTTGGATATTAAGAACGCTAATCCAGAACCATCACATAATTTTTTTTCTAGCTTAAACAAATAAATCTGTGCTGATTTATGTCATTGATATAAAGCTTCCATAAACATATTTAAGATTAGAGTATCAGAATCTGATAATTTCTTCCTTTATTTTCTTTCATATGTTTCAACAAAGTGGGTTTTGTGAAAACAAGCTTTTAAACAGTATTAACACTTTCTTAAACTTTTCTGGGAACTCCTTTTTTATGTTTTTGTTTCATTCTCACTTTCTATGTATATAGGTCGTGTTCTTTTTATCATCATGCCTTCTTTTTTTTGTGATTTCAGCTAGTTCCATGAAGTTGTAAAATGCTTTCAATCTTAGAAATATTTTCATCCTTGCAATAATTGCATAATTTACTTTTTCCATTTATTTATCTTTCCATCTATTTGATATATTCCTCCAAGATAACTACTCTTCTAAATCTCTGTTCTAAGGTTTACCTGTTTGTGATTCTTTTACTTATTAAACCTTTACTTTATCTTCAGATATAATGCTGACCTTTGAGCCAGTCCAACTTTTAAAATATTTCAATTACTTACCAAGCACTTACTTATCCCAGTAATACCCTAGTCTTGGGAGGTCTGTCTATTGAATAGATTCCACAAGGAAATCCCCTTATCTTTCACCAGGGGCGCGATATTGTGCAGGGAGTAGTTGCACCTTGTTTCTCTGCAAGTGTAAATATTCCTAGTTTATAAATTTTTCAAGATAGCTCTGCCTGCAAATCTAGCAGCTGTGCCAAAAAGAAGGGAACTGCTTAAGTGTGTCTGTTTCTATGTTTCTGCCTTTTCCTTTTTCCCATTTTGCAGTGTCACTGATGCTGTCATTTCCTTTTGGCTCGTCACAGCTACCAGTCCGAGTCACAGAATTTACAGCAGTAGTCGTGGATGTGAGGGGGAGAGGAGCTTATCTGTGGTTGGCACAAACATGGGCAAAACTTACACCATACGTAAACCTTGCCTCTTCTGTTTTGGCATGTTGTCAGTTTTATGAAACTATTTAAAGGCATTTTACACAGACTCCATCGTATTTTTTTCTACAGATACTTAACCAGTTTTAATCTCTTCCATGATACCTGTATCTTCTGGTCTTCTAATAAATTTTCTGTGCGGATTTTAGGGTGTGCAGCTTCACAGTGGAAAGAAATTTCAAGACAGACAATAAAATTCTGCACAAATACCCTTTGTTCTTATTATTCATCTTCTGAAAGAGAGAGGTCAGAGTCTTTTTGAAAAGAGAATAGGTTTGTCTGTTTTCTGCAGTACTGCAGTTGGTTTTAAACACTGATGCACTAGTGTGAATGCATCTGAGAAGCAGAATTGGGATGTAAAAAGATTGGTGGTCAGTGACTCTGTAAGGTAAAAGAAGTAGGTGTGGCATTTATTTAACTACAATTTGTATGAGCACAAGATAAAAATGAGCCAGGCCTGTAGTCATTTTGTGCTTGACCTCTCAAAGGTTCTTAGGCTCATAAAAATCTTAATGTAGCCATTACAAGCACTTCATCTCTTCCTCTGAAGTGGCTCAGTCACTAAAAAATGTTGTAAGTAGACAGAAAAAGCATATTTTTACATGGTGCCCACTTCTATCTTCATGGTTTCAGCCATTTCTGTGGCTGCTTCAGATACTTCAGAAACAGAAAAAACTACTGCTTGATGAAATAGACATTGCAAGTGCCAGCTGCCAGAGACACTGTCAGTTTAATGATCCTAAGGCTCTTCGTAACTTCTAAATCTATCATTCTTATTAAAAATACTGAATAATTAAAACCATTTCAATATATTTTCAACAATTTATTATTTTAATATTTTATCCTAGAATAAAGTTCACATGGTGCTCCACAAATATGTAGTAAGAATGCTGTTTGCCTTGAGCAGAAATATAGAGAGAATTAGAATTTCAAAAAAGAAAGAAACATTGCGCTAACTTTGGCTTCCTGGTCTCATTTATTGTAATATCCATCATTTCTTTATTTCTTTGGCAGCTCTTTATGCAGGAATTATTCTTTTTCTGAAAGCACTGAACTTTGTGCTGATTTCTGATTTTTAAAAATAAAAAGTGCATTACCAGGAGTTCAAATACAGCAATGAATTATTACATTTTTTTAACTCTTTGCTACTTCAGATCTATCCTAACCATGGTTGATCAAACACTGTTGCTTAGCGTCATGTTCTCTGAAAATGTGTAAGCAGCTGCAGAGAAGTTAATAGGCTACAGATTCCTGTTTCAAATGCTGAAAATGGCATTAATTGATAGGCGTTTTGCCAGATACTGTAGGCTCCACCTGTATCTGCTTTTTTGGGCATCTTCCAAATCTTCGTATGTGATACCGGCTTGATTTCGGTATACTTGGCAGATAAAGGAGAGGAAATTATACTCCTGTCATGAGAAGATTTCTGAGATTTAGAAACTGTTCCCATCCCGCATCAAGATGAAATCCAAACCTTTTAAAGTTCATCACGAAGAGACACAAAGCCAGGAGCCTGGCAGGTGGGGATTTCACCGGTACATGGGAGACCCTTCCTCTGTCACTCTCGCATGTCTCCTGTGAGTCATTTGAATTAGAAAGATACAGACTGTCCCACAGCGACACTTTCTTTCTCCTGTGTTAAGGAATTAAAAAAAATCCTTGCTGAATCGCTGTATTGCAGCCGGAGAGAGTGCTGCACGTCTTCCCTCATCTCCCCACCTCCCTGACCAAGGCGGCAGAGTAGGGGTGTAAGCCCTGGTCCTCGCTGGCGAAGGCCAACCTGTTAAACTGTGTGAAGGTATCTTCTTGATTTCTAGCTTCGAAATGTGTTTTCCTTCTGGAAATGATGTAAAGGCGGGTATAGATCCATAAAAAACGTTCACCAAATTGGTGTTTTCTGCGTCAGTAAAAGTTGCGAACATATGTCTTCGTGAGTTTCCTGGTTGCAGATATATGCACGTAATCCCAAGCAAGTTCCCAGTTCCAACAATCAGTGGGAATAAATATCATTTAGATGACAGCAACAACAAACCTGTGCAGTTCAATTGAATCTACATGTCTCAACCAAGTATTTGCATGGTGTTACTGTTTTCTTACGTGTCTTTTTCTTCATCCGTCTCCTCCCCGCGCTGTGACTTCCACTCCTGACATCATACATATCTTACACAACAAGGTGTAAAACTGCCTTTTTCTTTATCTCTTGAACAATACCATCCTTAGCTTATGCGCCCTACAAAACAATGCCAGAAGAGAGTTTGGCAAATAATTTGCCAAATGTTATTCTCACTAGCCTGTTAGACAATTAATTAAATCTTCACTGGAGGACATACAAAATTTATATTAGATGTATTGTGCTCAGATCATTTCAGTTTTATCATATTATATTCATGTTTGTTTTTTTCTTTTTCTACCACAGGGTTTTGGCTAATGCAACACTAACAGATTAATGAAAAATAATGTAATAGGTCAATTCCTTTAGTATTTATATTAAGTAGAGGAAAATTCCTCAATCACTGCTTGCATTAGTAAAGCCAATATTGTAATTTCAATTATTCTACTGGATGAATTTAAAAACTAGAGCCTCATAATCTTTAAAACAATATTTGCACAGTAGTATTTAACTTTCCAAAGAATGGAGGAGTGGAAAAAAGCTACAGTAAATATGAGGTATATTAAGACATTTCACCATGTAGTATTTCTGTTTAATCAACCTTCTATTTAGCAACTGTTCTAAATATGTATCTTGAAATGTAGTAAACACTATTTACAGTTAAAAGATTTCCATGTGTATGCATGTTGAGTAAATTAATTAATCAACATGATTTTGAAATGTATTTAATACATTTATGGAGTTAACTTTTTATAGATACTTTCCTTAAGATCGGTTTTACATACCAGGGCTCAGCATGCTGTTCTGTAGAGTCACCAGTCTTTGTAATGGGTCAGAAAGAGATGAAATTTGCCTTTGTTTATTCAACTTCTTCCAGTTAACAACAGTTTAAGGAGTGGACCTGAACTAAGCAGAAAAAGCAAAGCTCTTCACCAATTTATTCAGGATAGCTATTGGGGAATTTCTTCTAGCTCTCTGCTTACCTTGGTTGCGAGATGTTGGTCTGCATGAGTGATTTCCAATATTTTCAGTCCTCTTTTCACTTGCGTTTCTCTTCTTAGCATTTGTGGCTTTCTCATTTCTGGAGGTAAATGTTAGCTACAGTGATATAGGCAATATTATCTTGCATGGAATGAACTGGGGAAAATTACTAGTTTTTCAGTTCTGAACATAAACAAATTATTTATTTATTTATCTTGTGCGAACCTTTCTGTAAAGGGTTGCAATACAGCAGTGAAAGACCTAAATGACTAACAGTGAAGCATACTGTGGACAGAGATCCTGTTTATGTATCTTCATCTTTTCCTCTGTATTTGTTTATTCACCTGTTTCCTAGACTGAAATTGATTTGTTAGGCTATGTAGATTTTTATCTACAGATTATTTTATTCTTCTTTGAGATGGTATCTCCGCATCAATTGGTTGTTGCATTTTCAGTCTGGCCCTGGTAATCCTCAGGGAGAGTGAGACAGGGTTATACAACCAGTTGCTAAGTTTTGAAAATAAAATAAGAAGCAGCTGCTAGGCTTCTGTGCTTGTTGAATTCAATTTTTTTGTATCTAACAATGGAAACCAGCCAATTTATCCTGGCCTTTCCATCTCTTACTTTATTTTATTTTTGGCATATTCTTTCCCAATCTTTACCATTAAAGAATTAAATACTGCCTGAGTATTAGCCATTAATGGTCATGCTGTTTAGTGCACAGTTTCCATACAGTTGCCTTTCAAAAATGTACTTCAGAGCTGAAAAAAAAGGATTTGACATTTTATTATACTAGATATCTATTTTCTATAGGAAAAGACATACAGGCACTACTCACATGCCACTCTTTATTGGAGGGACCATATTTACCCTGCGAGTGTCAGACAGGGAAATGAAGTCCTGGTGTGCAGTAGAGATACCCTATTTCAGCTAGTACAAAAGTTATAATAATTTTGATTTTTCTACACAGGGACAAGTTTGCATGGACAAAGTAATGTAAAGGCAACATCCTTCCTTTTCTCAGGGTACAAGTGACTCCTGTGAAGTGGTTAGACGTTGTTCCCACGGGCTCGCCCAAAGCCTTGGGAAGTTAAAGGAGTTTTCATTCACTAGTAGGAGCATTTGACACATGGCAGAAGAACTATGACCACTGCTGTCTGAACGAGGGAATTTTCCCCTACCAAACCTGTGAGCTGGGCAGGAGGCCAGGACACCCAGGGAACCCCATCTCCACCGAGCCTGGGACATGACCCTCATTGACCACATTTTCCCAGGGAGCTCGACTGAAAAGCATACAGTCACGCCAGGAAATATACCTGCCAGGAGTGAAATAGGTACATTCTGGCAGCAGCTGGAAACATGCGTAGGTGTCCTCATAATACGCACAAAAGATAATTATTTTACTTGTCTATGGTATTGGGATTATATTCCCTGTAATGTGGTTTTGCTTGTGTACCATCTTGTGATATTCTGTATTGGACTGTTGTCAGCATTTTCCATAAGGCACTCTCTACTTTTAAGATAGTGTATAAATGTACTGTCTTCGAAGATTATTCAAATTGCAAGCTGAAGGTTAAGAACGTGTAAAATGCCAAAATTAGGGTCATTTAAAGCCTGCCCTCACCAGCGCGGGTATGGCCTCCTTCACTTGAGCCAGCACCACGCGAACGTAACCGCACCGCTCGCAGAACGGGGAGCAGCCCGTTCAGTGCTGTCGCTGGCATTTATCTACAACACTCTGTCGTGCCATGTAGAAATATCCTACGAGACCATCTTTAGTTACACGAACGCGTAGTAGTCAGAGCTAGATGCAGCTGCAGCGTGCATGAGGAAGGACAACTATGCCATATGGGACAGCACTAATGACGGGGCTAATGTTTCCTTTGGTAAGGCTGCTTGCTAGGATTTCTATAGGTGTGAAGGAGATGTGGTGTTTGTGTGCCATCTGGGGTAGCTCCACATGGTACTGTGAAATAACGATGAAATGAAGAGAGGCTGAGAGAGCTGGGACTGCTCAGCCTGGAGAAGAGAAGGCTCAGGGGGACCTTATCCATGGGCATGGACACCTGATGGAGGGAGTAAAGATGATGGTCTCTTCTCAGTGGAGACCAGTGGCAGGACTAGAGGCAATGGGCACAACAGGAATGCAGAAAATTCTGTCTAATCGTAAGAAAAAATACTTCTTGTACTCCAAAGGTGGTCAAACCCTGGACCAGGTTGCCCAAGGAAGTAATAGAGTCCTTGGAGATACTCCAGGAGGACATGGCACTGAGCAACCTGCTCCAGGTGGCCCTGCTCTAGATGAACACCAACCTACGAAACGCCAGGATGGGGCATGCCTGATGCTCAGGGGAGACTGGGGGATTCTGGCTGCAGCGCAGGCAGGAGTGGTTTTTTATTTAGTATGAACGTGAAAGGACATAAGATTTTTTTCAGCAGCCTGTCGTTTGCTCAAATTTTAATAAAAACATTTGGTACCAATAAAATTCAGCTTCCTGGCTTCCCTAAATGTTCTGCTTAGGATGCACATTTTTTCTGCAAGTTATGAACTGAGTGGAATTCTTCTAAAAGAAAGAAAATGAATATTTTTTAAAAAATCAATGCATTAAGAAAAGTAGGGGATTATATTACTCCCATAATAACCTGTGTTTTCAAAATAGTCATCTTTCTATGCTATCATAGTAGCCCCTTCTTAACAAATGGAGGAAGTTTCTTGTTGACAAAATATGAATTTTTTATATTCCTAAGCCACAAAGCTGTCAAATTATCAAATACAATTTCTCGGCAGATATATCTTCTGTTTGTATTTACAGAACATACATATGCCACAGTAACCACATTTGAAAGCTTAATCCTTTAAAGTATTTACATTGGGTTTTCAACATTCATTATGGAAAGCCTTTGTAAATTGAAATAAAAAGGCGAGGGGTGAAGAGAGGGAACAAGTAGTGCACGATCTGAAGGGCAGGATATTTTTAGTAGATGCATTTTTGGTTCCTAAGCTCTACCATGTAATCATATGGGGGTAAAACTTACATCTATGAAATGGAAATGTTGCCAGCGCTGTGATCATAAGATACTTCTTTTTGTGAATTTGGGCCTCTTGATTTTCTTGAAAAATTATATTAATGCTCAAAATAATTAAATTCAGTTCATGTGACAATTACCAAGTTATTTAAAATGATTGCAAATATGAAATCCTTTGAATATTCACCTCCAAGCACTTAGCTTAGACATAGTGTTATTGATCCCATTCTTCCATAAAATCTGCCCTCTTGAATGCCTGCAACATTACTCTGTTATTTGCATGAGTCTACGTATATATGTATGTATATATACAGGTCTGCTATATGCATATGTAGTTGAAATATTATATGCATTTGCACAATCAAGCACACAGCGTTCTTAATTCAGAGAGTCAGCTAAGCAACTTCATGCACGCACTAGAGGTTTTGGGGATAGTCTAAAAGAGAAAAGAATGGGGACAGGATACAATCTGCAGGCAATAAGCACATGTGAGCTTAGCACAATTATTTCTGTGAATGTCATTGTAAGAAATTATCTTTTGTGAATAAACTTTGTTTAAGATTCTAACCAGTTAAACTAAGAGACAATGTGTTTTGGTCCAAATCTGAGAAAGGCACAAGTCCAGCAAACTGAAGCTGTATAAATTATTGTTATTAGGCTTTGGGGTTTTTTTGTTTAAATTATTTAAAAGGCAACAGCAAAAAATCAAAATGCTTTGTTTTAAAGATAAAATACTTTACACATACTTGGTTCCCTGAAAATCTGAAAATATCAGTTTGGGTTACAAAAAAAAATTTGTGAAAAAAACCAACCACCCACATTCCATATTGAAATATTATTTTGAATAAAAACTTACATAATTTACTTATAAAACATCAAAACCAAATGCTTTCACATTGGATTTAAATTTATAAGGCTCTTACTTTCAGTTTTATGCGAACTAAAATCCCAGGTTGCTCTTGGGAGTAAGTATCTCAGTGTCTGAAACTTCTGGTTTCATTTCACTCTAGTTGCATTCACCTACTGACAGCTTGCCACTCTCAGAAGTGTATAATTAGTCTTCTTTTAATTGTTTAGTACATTCCCTGTTCTCTACCAGTCTGTATTGTTATCATTAATTAATCAGAAGTGTCATACGTATACATATATGCATACACATATATATGTTTTCTCACCCAAGTTGGAAACAGTCATCAACCCTTTATTAAGAGCATCTTCCCATTTTTTGACACACTAACATTTTTTTGACATCAACATTTTTGCCTTGTAAATGGTGTTGGACCTAGAGGAGCAGTATATGAGTTGTGTTTAACACAAGAAATCTCACAAAACTAAAAATAAAATTAAAGAGGCATCCTGCTGCTGCAGAAACCTAACGAACTGGACTATCTTCAGAATAAGATACAGTGAGAGCTTCAACAAAGGTGGGTCAGTATGAGCCTAATTGTCTCAAATGTCTGCAATTTAAAGCTATGCAGTTAAGAAAGAGTTGTAAGAATGCACTGAAAAATTGAAATTTACCTTAATGATATTTTTAAAAGAACCAACTGAAATGTTGAGGATATGGATCTTCCCAATTTTCTACTGTGTTAGAATTGTGAACGAAAAAGGTTAAATTAAAAAAAGACCTAAGAGAAAGCTTCACCCTGTTGCACTATTTTCCCGCTGTCTGCAACTCATGGCTTGGTGTCTGTGAGGCTTGATTCACCATTTTTCAAAGATGTGGGATAGCAAACACCAGTAACAGGGAGGCTGGGTAAATACTACCTCTCCTTTCTTATTGCAGCTGGAAAGCTTCTAAAATTTTTGCTGCGTGCCTTCCGCTGCCCTTGACAACATCCTTCGTAGCTGTGTTCTTGCCCTGGAAAAGGGTCTTTCATCATTTTATTCCAACACTTGTGAAGTTTCTATTTCAGTTCAAAACTTCTTAAATATCCTTCTAATGTCTTAACTTCATAGCTGGGACAGGTTAACCTGTGAGTCAGAGCTCTATTCTCTTCTCTTCTCTTCTCATGACATACTTTCCAAAATGTTTCCCACGTACTGATTTCTTCAGTACCTCGAAATACTGTCTCTTCTTTTGGTTTGCTCTTTGGAAGTAGGAGCATAACTCTGTTGATCCCTTATAGCTGTGTCTTCCTTTAATTTTTTTCCTTTGCTTTCATTCTTGTGGCATATAGATAATTAAAAACATAAATAATAATTCTCATGGCGTCTTCCTCCATATCCTCTAGGAAATAAATGAATTTATTTTATTGATTGGGAAAATTCTGGGAGGGCATTTTTCGTGGTGTTTGTGTATATGTAAGAGACAGGAATTTGGCAAAATTGTATTGAAATTTTCAGGTTTTATCTATTTCTGAATATGAGGAAGGACACTGATTTTCACATAGATTGTCCTGAAAGCAATGTAACTTTCCACTACAGGGGGATATTGTTTATTTGGGATGAAGAAAGACAAGTGAACTGTTTTGCATTAGGTAGATATAGAGATGTTGTCACAATTGGTGTGATTTCAGGGTGAATATCACTACCAGAACCTTTACATGCATTGCGTTGTTCCTCTGGGTCTTGTTCAATAGTGCAGTAGTTCTGTATTTGATGGCTGCCCGCCCCCCTCTTTTTTTTGATGTCCTTCAGGGGAGTATGTGTTTAGTAGATGGATTAAAGAGAGATTAAAAAATCTGAGAAGATTACTACATAAATGACTGAAACAAAGCAGACTTTTTTTGAATGGTTAATATTTAAGGAGTTAAAATGTTAGTCACAGTCTTAAATAAATTATTTTAACATTATTTTAACCAAATGCAATCTGATTAAACTACCAGAGATTTCCCTTTTAATTTAGTACTACCATTAGAAAAATAAAACATTGCCCCACATAGAAACTGAAAGATTTTTCAGAACTTGAGATTATGGGCAAACATTGGATTTAGCTGGCTGTCTAACATTGATGTAAAATGCATTTCATGCTCTATGATTTCTCATGTTACAAAAAGTGTATTTACAACTGAAATATGAAGTGAAACTTACAGAGATGTACATTCTTCTATTTTGTAAAAATGGCAAACAAGATACCAGCTGCTGAGTTTTCTTGTCTCATGGTGAAGCATAACATGCTAGACAAGGATAAAACAATTGTTTCACTGCCTGCAAGAGCTTAATCCACAGCTGTCTCTCTCATGAACTTCAGAAAGCAAAAAGGTAATTCACTAAAATCCTCCATGAGCTGGTAGCAAGATATTATATTGTATTTAACTGCATGATTTCTCCACCCATTGCAGCGCAGTATAGAGAACGCTACTGACTTTACTGGTAGTATTCTAACACATTTAAATGTGTAAGTTTATTTTGGATTAAAATAAATATTTACATGTAAATTAAATTTAAATGTATTGATTTATCATAAGAAGTCTCAAGACCTATAAAAAAATACAGAACTCCATGTATTTTCCATCTCAGGTGTAAATATGCCAGTAAATCTGGTACAAAGGGATAACAGTTGTTTCCACAAAAGGTGGTTGAATTCAGTGAAGGTCCTGCACAGGTATGAGAATAGGATGTGTGATGATGGCTTATAACTAGTGTGGAGGTTGGAAAAGGCAAAGACAAAGCACCAAAAACACTTGTCAGTGCTTCATCCCTGCTTTGTCACTCTCCCCCCTCTTTCTCTGTCAACAGCTGGCAAAAAAATGGTCAGTCTCATCTTCGTCAAGCCGCTAATAATATTTATCATAATTATATTCTGCAAGAAGCAAGCGTAAGGGCAAGTGTGAAGACCTCTTTTGGAGAAAATACAATTAATGGTTTCACATCTGGTCAAGTTTAAAAGGCTACAGGAAGTACTTGCACATGAAAAATACTCTTTAAACAGAAAGGGACCCCAGGACCAACTGACTTGGGAGGGCTCCGCAGCTGCAGCACACGGTGTAAGAGAATATGCCACAGCTGGCAGTGCATATTAGGGTTAAGTCCCTTGCAGAAAATCTGCACCTATTAAACAATGGGATGAATTTAATCTCAATTTCACAAAACTGCACGGATTAGTTGTTTATGCACAAACTATTGCTTTCGTTTGCCTCCTTCAGTTTGTAGTGTTTTTTATAAATAAATGCGTCCAGGCAGAAGTTTGACAATAACAGCAAAACAGTTTATTGAAGAAATTGAAGGTGAAAATGTGGAAAATATTTTCATGTGAATTACATGAAATGACTCTTAAATCACATAAAAATAAAAAGGAATGTAAGTTACATTCAAGCACCTTTTTTGGTGTTCTTTTCCCACTCTTGCCTTCTTACATAATACTTGGCAAAAAAAGACCTTCTCTACTTGTGCTCACTGTTTTTATCAAAATTCCTCTTGAAAATAGTGTGTCTGTGAAGCTTTCCAGTGGTAATTCACCACATTAAAAATAGATAAGCTTAAGAGCTTGCGGTGCTTAAAGTCTGAATATTTACCCGTGTTAGGATGTTTGAATGGCATGGTGTCTCATTTAGATTAGATGTGAATTATGTCATCTTCTTAGCTCAGTATCAAATACATTGCTATTTTTTTGATACATAGCAACTATTAGTTTAGCTATTATTCAATATGGAAATGCATATTTTCAGCTATCTAATGCACAGTTGTATAGTTAATGTTTCATCATTTGCCAACACTTCCCTGCAAGAGGACCTGAGATATTAGCTTTTCCATAGGAAATAACAGTGGTGTCATTGGTTTCTTTTTTTTTTCTTCCTTCCAGAGAATTATGTGTAATGTAGCATTTTTCAAGACATTAAGAAATGCAATAGATATCAAAATACTACATAAGCACTATTAGCAATACATAACATACCACTATGAAATTATATAAGGGTGACTCTTTCTGTAAACTGTTCATTTTTTAGACATTGTTTTGTATAAGCTTTAGAAAAGGGCATGGCTAGTCTCTCAAATAATACAATTAAGGAGATTTTTCAAGGTTCAAAATACATCTAAGTTGAAAAGTATTCTTACATTTTATTTCAATTTTGTTCGTGTTTATTCTGCTTGTAATTTTTCACATAATTTTTCCCCTCTAATCTTTACATACTTGTTATAACTAATGAACTTAATAAACTTAGTAACTAATCAAAGAGCATCTATTAAAGTAAACTCTTAATGAAACTTCTTAAAATGGGACAATCTGCTACAGGTAAAATCTGTGTCACTTCTGGTAATCCCTATATGCATACTACTGCGTGTGTTTTATTTCTGATTTAATATACTACTGCCTTGGTATCAACAGCATATACTTCCTTTTCATCTGTAACAAGCACCTAAATGTAATATATAGTCCCCATCATAGTTTTTAAAAAGTGCCTTCATAGGAATATATCTGCAATTTACAAAATATATGCAATATTGCAACAGAAAATCAAAGCAGCAAATATATTACCGTGTATTAAATCCAACACTGCTAAAATGTCCAGCATGCTTTTAAACAGATGCACAGAAGATTTTTCTCTGCATCTTTGCAAACACGTTTACTGTTTCTTTACCTTTTATAATTCAGCATAGTGGGGAAACAAAAGTATCAAAAAACATAGGCCTGTATAGCCATTTATATAAATGGAGGTATTGATGCTAATAATAAGCAAGGATAGCAGATGGACACATTGAGCTGGAATCACTGGATCTTCATGGGGCACAGAATGCTTCTCCCCTTGCACTTCGTTAGCCTGTGGACGTGCAAGGCTTCTTCCTCTCTTGCCTCTTATTTATGAGGAGAAACAGAAGCCCTCCCAGCGCTAGTTATCCTCTTTGACCTCATGATCTAAGGTCTAGGCTGACCAGCAGAAAACTTCAGTGATTCCTGTATTTATCTGTGCTGACGTGTTTTGCTGTATCTATCTGAAAAATATACTACTAGTTGTTGGGGTTTTTTTACCTTGATTAGCCACATGCAACACAAAAAAGAACAGCATACTAAGAAAAGTTTTTAGGCAATTCACTTTAGGTGCACACAATATGTCATCTACATTATTTGATATTTCAGCATATTTTGAAAACATATTTCAAATGTTTAATTCTGTAAGTACACAAGTAGTATTGGCCTGAAAACTTGCAGTGCTAGCCTAAAGATTACAAAGGTGATGGCATTTTATTCTGAACATATGCTTTCTCTTAAATATGAAGAATATACTGAAAGTTGGGCTATCTGGACACTCAGACTCATCTTATTATGGTTATATGAACTCTAAGCAAAATGTAGATGTTGGTATGATGGACTACTTCAAATAATTCCAGTACCCTTTTGAAATGCTGATTTTATTTAATCTGCCAAGATATACCTAGACTAAAATAAAATATATGCCACCTATGTATTTGGAAATTTTCTCTAAGAGCTACGTTACTAATAATATGAAACAACAGAGGTTGGCTGTGGGCTGATGAAGCTTGCATTTTGAAAGTAATTCATGATGGTAATTTCATTCGCATTCACATTACTTGAACTGGCTAGTTGGATTTGTACCAATTACTATTGTCAAAACAATTGTCACACATTTTAGATATGCTAGTAAAAACATGTTCCATTTTGGACAAATTTTTGAATAGTAAATGTTGACTCTTTTTTCACTTGAACACAAACACCTGATTTCTCATCCCGTTTAGAACAGCAAAGATATGCTGTGGCCTTCTTGCTTACTGTCCAGCGGTCTTTTAAAAAACAATATTGTCCCCAGACTTTAAGCATAAAAGTGGAAAAATTTCTAAATTAGATGAGGGACCAGGTGTTTGTCAAGCTCATTTCATAGATCTTTAATTCATGGATACTGTTAAGCGAATGCATAGAAGACATTCTTATCCTCATTGGACCTGCTTAAATGCTTTAAAAATAGACTACTTTTTGATAAAATGATAATGTAATGTATTAGTAATAACTTGTTATAAAGTGAACACTAAAGAATGTCCAAACTGGATGACATTGAAGATTTTTACCAACACTAATGTTTAAAATTCAATGAAATGTGCTGACAAGTATGAAGTCACTATCTTTAAAAGGAATCTGCTGATTTATTGTTAAGCTTCCATTAAGCCAAGACTGCTAGATTTCTGTGTTATACCTCTAGCAATAACTGTTTTGAATGTATTCCATTTAGCATTTTCAGTTGTCGTCCTTCAAAGCAAACAGCTCCTCTACTTAAAAATGTGCAACAAATCAAATTAATTAAAATGAATCAATTCAACTGGTAAAGTGGTGTTTTGGAGTGACTCTGAGGACCATAAATTCAAATTAAGGCTTGCACGACTTCTTCCTAGGTTTGAAGAGGCTCCTTGGTACATTAGCAAAAGGAAAAAGGGAAACCAGTCATCCTGTTTAACAGCGTTCACCTGAGATGCTTGCAAAAGTAACTGTGCTGGGGGCTCATATAGCCAGATTTTACAAACATACCATAAACCAGAGAATGAAGCAGACAGACATAATAGCAGTTAATTGTACCTAATGTTAATATTCAGATAAGGGTAAGTATGAGAGTAGTCATATAGGGGTGGAGTAATAGGAAGTCAATTATTGCAAAACTTTGATCGTGGACATAGAGTGTTTACAATTTTATTCATAGTATGCTGTGCTTGCTCTGATACTTCACTCCAGGCAGTAATGTGGGTTGTCAGATTCAGTTTTTAAGGTAAAGGTATGATGGATATATGCTAATTTATACATGTTCATTGAATATATTTTTCCTAACTGTATTTTAACGATTAGACTGTACTACAGAGCACTTGTTATTTTTCCGGTTTTAGTAAGCTTTTAAATACAGTTACAAAAAGTGCACACCATGCTCTATTGCTGTTGTGGTTTAACCCCAGCCAGCAACTAAGCACCACGCAGCCACTCACTCACTCCTCCCCATCCAGTGGGATGGTGGAGAAAACTGGGAAAAGAAGTAAAACTCGTGGGTTGAGATAAGAATGGTTTAATATAACAGAAAAGAAGAAACTAATAATGATAACACTAATAAAATGACAGCAGAAATAATAAAAGGATTGGAATATACAAATGATGCACAGTGCAATTGCTCACCACCTGCCAATCGACGCCCAGTTAGTCCCCAAACAGCGATTCCCCCGCCCCCACTCCCCCCAGTTTATGTACTGGGCATGACGTCCCATGGTATGGAATACCGCATTGGCCAGCTTGGGTCAGCTGTCCTGGCTGTGTCCCCTCCCAACTTCTTGTGCCCCTCCAGCTTTCTTGCTGGCTGGGCTTGAGAAGCTGAAAAATCCTTGACTATAGTCTAAACACTACTGAGCAACAACTGCAAACATCAGTGTTATCAACATTCTTCACATACTGAACTCAAAACATAGCACTGTACCAGCTACTAGGAAGACAGTTAACTACATCCCAGCTGAAACCAGGACAATTGCCAATAATGATTGTCCTCTTTCTGCAAATACGATGAATGCAATACACTCTTCCCACCATTGTGTATAATAGGTGATTTATTCACCAGTCTAAACCTGTATATGGCTTCTGGTTTTTGCAGTCTGAATGAGGACCTAACAAGTGTGGGGACAGGATTAAAGTATTGCTCCTGACATTAGTTTCCTAAAAGCAGTCTTGTTCTGCTGCTCCTCTACATGCCTCCTACTTTACAGGATCATCTTCTGGCTCATTTATAATCTACTGGAATTAGTACTTGAAAATATGATTTCTGTATTCAGTATTCATGCTTCACCTTTTGTCTTCAGCTGGTCTGAACTGGGAGACTACACTTTATTTTCTACTTAGAATCGAAAGAGATTAATATTAAAGAGATATCAAACTCTTAAATATCCCCAAATTTGTAAAAGAGATAGAGGCACATTACAGAGCATTATGTAGGCATAATTAGAGGGATACAAAGTTGAGCTGACTACGTACCAGCATTATTTCTGCATTTATTATCCTGATTTCCTGCAAGGGAATACTGTGTGACTCTATATTTAATTAACTACTAAAGAAAAGCAAAATAATTTTCATATTCTTTTACTTTTTCAGTTTTAATGGTATTAGGACTTTGTCCTAAACTAAAATTCAGTATTCACATGGAGAAAGGGAAGAATCTGATATGTTGTTTATTTCTTGGTGTGACAGGTGTACCTGATGGTGAAAGAAACAAAGAGTCAGTCAGTTTTGTGGCATTTTGTAAGATAGTATTGTCACTGCAAGAGAATGATGACCATTCACATTAAATATTTGGGTTGGATAACATGTGCGTGTTTGAATTTTTGCTGCAAACTTACGAAGTGTTGAGAGCATCAGCTTAACTTCCAAAACACTTGTTACGTCTCCCACTTTTTCTCTGCTAGTTTTACAAGGCTTCCACCTCTACCAACATGTGTGATAGAAAACAGAAAAAGAAAGTACTATCACAATAAATATAAGTAAGATTTTGTGGTAGTTTTTACAATTCATGGCAGTTGTGCAGGGCAGGATTTTCGGGGGGTTTATTTTGTATCATTCAGTAATCTCAACCGGTGTACCCCCTCGGGGGGGGGGGGGGGGGCAATGAATTGATAGTAATGAGTTTTTTATTGACTTGTTTGTTCTAAAGACTGGTTTAAAATACATTTTAAAAAATTAATAAAAAGTTCTTTTTCTTTCAGGTGGGAGATGAAAGAAGGTGCAGATCTTGAAGATGAGGAGAAAGTTATGGTGGAACACTTAAAAAATGTTTATTTGACACAGAGCACTCCTACCGCAGAGGATAAAGAAGAATAATTACCTTGACAGGTTTCGGGTAGCACCTTTTACTGAATTCAACATGATTAACTTAATGGCTTAGTTATAACTGACAGGACTAGAAAGCTCAGGAATATATATCTTGAGTAGGAGTTTTAAACTAAAGAATGTTCCCGTTATTGTCTAGTCACCCCATCCAGGCAGCAATTGTTCACACATGCATAAGGTGAGCAACAGTATATGAAAATGTCAGTGTCACAAAACAAGGAGGGTGTATCTCGATACTGCAGAGGCATAAACCTGAATGACAAACCAAGAACTGTTTTAGAAGCATAAAACTCACTCTGAAAATAATGCAGCTTTGGACACGTGCTAAGCAGACACCCGTGCTCTGCTTCCATCGACCATTTTGGAGTCAGAGTCAGCCTGCCCCCAGTTAGCATTGCTCAAGGACCTTTACTCTCCCGTGGCGCTTGTGTTCTAGTTAGTCCTGCCATTAAATCACCCAAAATGTATGAAAAAGGACAGGTATAGGCCATAGGTCTGCAGTCCTTTGTGAGTTGCCCCGGGATGAGTGTGCTTGGCCATTATTCCCAAGCAAAACTGCATCACCTTACTGCCCTCACAAATCCTAACTTAACATCCAGTGTATATCTTAAAAGATCCATTATAGAGAAACTTGTTGACAGCTTGTAAAGTTTTGAGAAGCATCTTTTTATTTAAAGGAATTATTCACAGTCAGTGCTCAAAGGACTATCTTAACAGTGAACTGAGAAAATGATAATGCGATATATATTTCTGATAAATATAGTAAAATTTCATTTTCAAAATAAGTGCTGTCTGATACTCAGATTTTTGATATATAAAATGTTTTTCTTTTCAGTAAAGACTAAAAATAGCTGAGTTAGGTGGCTATTGTGACAATGTTTTTTATACAGACGGTGTGGTTAATATTTCTTCAGCTCTACAGAAATCCATCATTTTTCTATTTGTTTCTTGCATTGCAAGTCCAAGGGAACTATTTCCTCTGCCTGATGAAGGACCCTAGCAAGATCTTGCTAAGGCTGCAATCTGAGCTGCAGCTATTCCTGTTCCCACCACATCTTCTCACAGATGCTATTATGGACATAACTCAAACCACCTGAATAGGAGGAAGGCACCTTTTTTTCCTAAAAACTTCAGCAGCATCATGAGTAACCATAAGGCTAATGCTGCTGTAGCGTCTAATCTGAAATGCAGTTTTTCCTCCTCTTAATTGCTGGGGGGTTTTGTTGTGCATATAAAATGTCAGACCATTTAAAACGAAAATGAGGACCACTGAATCTTACAAATCTCCAAAGATCTTGTTACAACACTGCATCAACAAGAGGGCTGGGAGGCACTGGTGCTTCAAAAATGCTAAAAATATTATTTAAAGAATAAAATAGACTTTTTACTCTGCTGCTGACATAGTCATTTCAGATCATAAAGAGGTGATGAAGTGTAAAAACAATTTTTCTTTGCTTTGTATTTCACCTTTGAAGATCAGTTGTGGTCTTAAGGCTTAAAACATGGCTACAGGGATTGCCCATGATGGCAGGTACAGTATTCTGACAAATGAGGCACACATGCTTCAAGCCATACTAATAATGTGTTCCTGCACATGGAAGCCGGAGTTTAGAATATTCTTTCCTGTTTTATCAAAATCTATTGTACATAATTAACTTTTTGTATAGTCACATAAAGTGAATTTCTGTCTATGTAGTAAAACTGACTGAAATACTTTTTGTGAAAAAGCTCCCCTTCCGGGAAACACTTAGTCTGAATAGAATAAACTTTGCAAGTGAAATAAACTTACCCAGAATAAAAACCCTCACTTACTCTGAAATGGGAATGTCCATATGGGGCGTTATTCCAAACTGGTTATTATCCTTTAAATTCACAACACACCTGGTTCTGGTAAAAATTAAAAAAAAAAAAATCTTTATGCCCCTTCCTCCCTTCTCTCCCTGCCAAAGCAACTCAGCGCTAACCCACTGGGTAGCACTAGGACAATTTTGTCTTTCTTAGCAAGAGTATATTTATAATCTTTACCAATGTGGAGCTGACAAGACAGAATAACTAGCGTAAATAAAAGCTGAACCTTTGCACAGTATTTTATTTGGATGTTTTTCTTATCCAAACCTTTCTCTCTCTATATATACATCTTTTAGAGTATCTGAATGCAAGCTAATGTGTGTTTGAAATTGAACTTGTCCCTCAGTCCTCACTGAGAAATAGCAGGGCTCGGTTTGTTGGCAATGTAGTGATCCTATTAACTGACCTTTTCAGGGTATAAAAGAAACATCATCTTGGCAACATTACTTATGCTGAATCAATATTTTTGCAACATTCAGGTTTTTTCAATAAAATTACAGCAATGATAAGAGTTGTATAACTAAGATTGCTAAATAACATACCATTAATTTATCAAGATTGCTTACTTTAAAACTTAAACACTTAAACGACGCTTGAAAGAGCTGATCATTTTTACATTTTAATAGGAGTACTTGTATAAGAGATTGCTGCTTTCTTTGGCTTTTCTTAATAAAACAATAGTTCTATATCCTTTAAAAAGCACTGCTGATTCTAAAACTGACTTAAGATTAATTTCATTTTGGAGACTGATGGGTTCATAAAGCTGCAATGTTTTGCTTTTGTATTTTATGTCCTGGCTCTTTGTCACTACTTGTTGATCCAAGAATGTCTCACATTTATGTTTAGCCTCAATAAATAAAGGCAACAGGAGCCAGATTTGCTGGCTGCTGAGTGGGCCCTGTGTTGCATGACCACTGCAATCTGACCATGTTAACTGCTCCTGGGAAGGTAGTCAAAAATAAGGATTAAGGTCTGTTGTGTACAACAGACCCTTCTGAATGGGCAAAACCTGGCCTCATTGGCTCAGCTGAGTTCGCTTAAAAGGAAATTATTATATTTAAAGAAGTGACTTGGATCAGATAGCACAAACTAGGCAACTATGCATTATCATTAATGCTTACATCTAATTCTCATTTAACATTTTAATATGCTTAGTCCTTTTTACGAAACAGGCTTAAATGGGAGACTTCATGGCATGGAGTATCTCTAATCATATTAGTTTAGCATCCAGTTCAGAGTGCTCCAAATGTTAACATCTTGGTACTTTTGAATGGTAGTTAATAAAATTAGAAGCAGGGCAAAATTGAGATGGCATTAATAGTAATGAAACTCAGAAAGACAGCAGAGGGAGAGAGACAGAATTTATGGAAAAGACAGGCATTAAGACATAGCCCTGCCTTTTAGTGCCTGCTGTCCTGACAAACAGTGTCCCGTAGATCAGGCTTTATTCCAGGAGAGGGCTTTTGTAGCGACCACAGGCAACAAAGCTATTTGTTCTGGAAATATGCACGGCAGCAAATGGATGTTCTCTAATTCATCTCTACATCCTCACAGCAGTGCAAGGTAGGCATGAGGCTGGCTTCTTCCAATTAGCTTCCTCTGACAGAAATATTCCATTTCCCTCTCAGCTGGGAGGTCTTCACAAAATACTACTGAGTCTTATCTACAGTAAGATACCAATTATATGCTGATATAAAACTATTTTATGGAACTCCTTAAAAATATGTGCAATCATTTTTAGTGACAGACACTATTCAAACTTCCAAGGCAATAGGCGAAAGACTGAGGAATTAGACCCATTGCCCAATTAGGCATGAAATGAGAGAGTAACTTGATGGCAACGGGGAGATTTCTAAGCAAGCATATACATCTTGAGGAGGTCCTGGCTGGTGCGAAGCTGCTTCTCTGTAAACAGTGGTATGAGCGGAAGCAGAAGATCTAAAACTATTTTAAGTGGAAGGTCCAGGAAATGGGCAAGGGTGAGCTTGCTTTTTCCTCTACCTTTGGACTCCAACACTTGGGAAGAAGGCTAAACTGACTGACATTGCCAGGCAGGCAGTACAAGAGAAGCATGCGACGTTTTGAGCAGGTTGGGCATCACTGAGGGCCTTGTAATACCCATCAGTAAAATGACGAAGGAACCAGATTGTTCCTCTCTAGCAACAGCATTTGGGAATAGACTGTTAGCTATTATTGCAGCAAGTGAAACAATGATACAGAGCTGACAAAAAACACTCTAAAAAGCAAGGAATCATGCAAACAAGTAAAAATAAACCCAAACCATTTTTTCTTTTTCCTGAAAAAGTGATTCCATAACAAGTGTCTGTCATGGTTTAACCCCAGCCAGCAACTAAGCACCACGCAGCTGCTTGTTCACCCCCCCTGCCCCCCGCCAGTGGGATGGGGAGGAGAATCAAAAAACAGAATTAAAACTCATGGGTTGACATAAGAATGGTTTAATAACTACAGTAAAATAAAATATAATAATGATAATAATAAAAATAACAATAATAAAAAATAAAAATAACAAAAAAATAATAATTTTAATGAAAGGGAATATAACAAAAAAAAAGAGAGAGAAATAAAACCCCCAAAAAGACAAGTGATGCACAATGCAATTGCTCACCACCCACTGACCGATGCCCGAGCAGTGATCCGCCCCTCCCAGCCAATTCCCCCCAGTTTATGTACTGAGGATGACGTTCTACGGTGTGGAATATCCCCTTGGCTAGTTCAGGCCAGCTGTCCTGGCCATGCTCCCTCCCAGCTTCTTGTGCACCTGCTCGCTGGCAGAGCATGGGAAACTGAAAAATCCTGACCTGAGGATAAGCGCTACTTAGCAACAACTGAAACGTCAGAGTGTTATCAACATTATCATCACACTAAATCCAAAACACACTGTACTGGCTACTGGGAAGAAAATTAACTCTACCCCAGCTGAAACCAGGACAGTGTCTCAGGAAGAGCTGGCAATTATGAAGTACCAATGACATAAAGTGATCGTCTGAATTAAGATTGTGCGTCTAAATTTAGCAGACAACTATCCCTAAGCTGACAAGGAGCCATCAAGTCATGGCTAGTGCCAATTTGATGACTACCAGATGAAGCCCTTTAGATCCATGACAACTTCAGCTGTTAGTAGGTTACAACCATCTCTGAGGTGATACTTTATAATATTTCCTACTGAAGAAACTGTTTTCATGCTAAAATGCCTCATTATCCAGTTGCTGCAGTAAATCGATCCAGGCTCCAACAGCCATCAGTCTCAGTGTCTACACAGACCCGAGTCATATCCGTTCTCTATCTAGAAAGGAGGCAAAGAACCGCATAATGGTGATCATGTTCAACAGGAATGATCTTCCCCAGTTACAGGCTCGAAGAGCATGCCATGTCTGCTGTGACGAACTCAGGTTTCAGACTTTGTTCATGGTGGAAGTTTGCTGCAACAGCATGTAGCTTTGTTCTTCTCTTTTCAGGACAGCTTTTTAGAAGAATAATCTCTTTTCAGCTCTCCCAAAAATAAATACATTAACTAAAATTACTCTTGTAAAAGAAGCACTCATGCATTAGAAAACACCTGATGAATGATTACCAATGCGCCCATGTGGGTTCCTTAAACTAACTGTTAATGACATGGTCATATATATTTTGTCCCTAGATGAATTCACCAGAGGACAGAAATATGGTTACACAAGCAACTTTGGTAAATTTGTAATTATCTAATATCCAACTACTTTATTTTTTTGTCCCATAATAGGTGTTTTCTATGTTAAAAGTCTAGTAACTTTTGGATATTTGGTCTCCATAAATAAATAGTATCACACAGGTCTTCATGTGTCATCTTGACTCTGTTTTGTTTTCCACCTCAATATTGTCTTTCAGGCATCCTTGAAAAACTTACTGGTTAATGTTTGTTATAATTTAGAATGTGGGTATTGCGCACAGGTAGGTAATTCATTTTCTAGACTAATTGTCATACAGATTTAAAACAGTGTAGGTCCTATATGGCTAATAATTTCAGGTTTAGTGTTGTTTGAACGTTTCTGCTCCTAATGTTCCACATGAATTTTGTAATATCTATGTTTTTCCATTGTTCTAAGCTACCCCTGTTACCTTAGAGTGGGATAGTGGGAGCTATTTGTATGCATTGCTGTTTGTGAGTTATTTATGTTTTTTACTTAAACTACCTTATTTCGCCCCAGGTTTTATTTTCTTTAAGTTCTCTGAACTTTTAATTTACACTTGGAAATCCATAGCACATCTGTTTTCACAACCTACAAACACCTAAATACATACCAATAAAGCCTATGCCTTCTCAAAGCTTATACAGTCTTAGAGAACCAAGAATTTAATAAATGTAAAATTCAAACCAACCACCTGCAAGGTTATCATTCAAGAAATGAAGTAGTTGTTTTCACTTGGATGTTCACCTCTCTGTATATTCCAGAAATAATACCTTTAAGAATTTGTTTGCTTATGTACTGGACACTTTATTGATATCTCTCATTCTATGTAATAAACATGTTTTAAATGGGTTTTATTATGTAGGTTAAGATTACGCTTTCCCCCTAGAGAATGGAACGAACATTGGGGAGGTAAGAGGTTGAAATGGCAGGTGGTCTTTGTTCTGGTGTATGGACTAGCAAACAGATTACTTTCTACAGTAAGCCAGATGTGGCTTTGGGAATGAAATAATCTTGGCAGGAATCCTACCTGCAGGTATGTATTAACTTCAGGAAATTGACGGCTGAACATGTGCTACAAAGACTTTTTTCAGAGGCAAACGGATTAGGTCTCTTCAAACAGCAACCGTTTCTATTCCAGTTAAGGCTCCCCAGTTTCACACATGCCTGTCCGCTTTATGAATGGACAGACTGATGGAGGTTGCTGCATTAATGCAACACAAATGTGTAATGTTAATCATCTGGCCTCCTCTTCAATCCAGACAAATAATTAACCAGAACATGGTAGACTGTTCTTTATTTCCAAAAACTATGCAGGGTCCCGATCAACGTTACTGAGCAACACTGTACCTCTACCAGGCTTTGGTACCAGAGCACAGACACCTCCAACCTAACGAGGCAAAGCATGCGGTTTAATTCTTCATGTTTTAAAGGTGCTGCGTATGTCTCATGCAGTTCTTAGATTTGTGAACCAAACCCAACCAGTCCTGCAACCCTTTCATTTTCATTCCCTCCCCTTCTCACCCTTCCCCGGTTTTGGCTCAGCTGTCAAGTTTTATGATCCCTCCTGCCGTTTCCAGATGAGGCTGCAAGCACACCTTATGCAGCACCGTACATTGCGATTAACTGTCTCAAAGAGCATACAGTGTGTAGAGATGAGTCGTTCTCCAGCCCCAGTAATGAGACACTTTTCGGTTAAAGCTTTTGTATTTTAACCCTACCCTCTTTGACATTTGGGCACGCTGGTCCAATCTGACAAGCTCCAAGGTGAGACATACCTAGTTGTTTTGTAGGAGCTTGGTGGCGTGGTTGTGGTTTTGTTTAAAGGAGACGACAGGAAGGGGAAGGGATTTTTTGCTTATTATTATGTTTATATTCTTATGTTAATTCTATTGCTGTTGTTGCTGGTTTGGTTTCTCTCCATCTGGACTGAAGATTGGTCAATACATGACGGTTACAATCTGTTTAAGTAGTCTGGGCATTGATAAAGTCACCGTAACTGCCAGTAGCAGAAGTAATTTGTGAGTTTAGTCTTTGTAGAAAGTATTTAGCATGGCAATAGGCACTACAGGAATTCATTCCATCTAAATCTCTCTACTAAAATGGTCTATCATTGACATGATTTCTTAGTTCAGCTTTGTCAGGT
Organism: Haliaeetus albicilla; assembly: GCF_947461875.1. NCBI lineage: Eukaryota > Metazoa > Chordata > Aves > Accipitriformes > Accipitridae > Haliaeetus > Haliaeetus albicilla. The sequence goes on along the minus strand of NC_091516.1, from coordinate 70,032,162 downwards.
CTCTCCCTGATAACCACAGTCTTCCTTCTGTGGTTAGAAGAGGAAAGAACAGAAAAATGCTGGTATCTTATGTGCTGTGCCATTTTAGGGATCCCATTTTTCCAACTGGAGTTCCAAAAGGTGCACTTAAACTACATAACGGAAAAGGTACATGTATTTGCTTTTCCATTTTATGTGTACACAAATTGTTTAGATGACAGTTGTACCATTTTTAAAAAAGTTATATAATACCCCGGAGCAGTCATCTGCTCTAACATGCATAATTTATTCAAAAATCATTTGTGGAGTTGAGGGATTGATAGTTTGGAACAGAAAAATTATAGGTATGCTACATAGGTTCTTGCAAAAATAAATCGTGTAATCATATATTGAGAGCCAATATTTCAAAATTCAAAGTACAATTAAATTGTTTGCACATGTAACAGCAGTGAAATAACTTTGCAAGGTTTACATTGTAAACCGATATATCTACAGAGTAAATAGTAGAACACAGACCATAAAGTTCTGTCAATAGCGTTGCTTTCAATCTTTGTTTCATTCCACCAAAACTTTCATATCAGTCTGGCATTTTTCTGAACAACTATATACAGGACCAAAGAATTAGGAGTGGTAACTTGAAATATAGATCATATATATTTAATCTTTACCACAAATGCAAAAGCAGTAAGTGAAAAACAAAGACATAACAGACTGTAAAAACTCTCGAGAACATATAATGAAGCATAAGAGTGAATGTCACGACAGATTTATGTATGTTCGAGTTTCAGCAAAAACTGCTGAAGACAAATTTGAGAATATTTGTGTATCATACTTTTGGCACAATAGCAGGAACCAAAATAAATTACCCAGGAATAAGACATAAGAAACAGATTCAGGGTGTAAACAACAAGCCAAATAAGAATTTTGAATTAAAGAAAACTTTCAAGCCAAAAGAGAGGTGTTTCAGCCTTGCAGAGCACTCAAGAACAATGTTGGTTTTTCATGAGTTTTCAGTATTTCACTTTTTTTTTAACGTTTCTAATTTAATTCTTATGAAAAGTGTTTCTCAAAAGGTAACACATCATCTTTGTCAGGAAAGCTAATGTATTTTTATTTTTCATGAAATGCAGTCTCTGTATTTATGTGCTGTACACGGTACACAAAAAGCCTATTCCATCGATGTCAAGCCAAAAGAACAAATGAACAGAAGCTACAAAGGGAATTCTAAAGAGATTTCCCCCCCCCCCGCTATCTTTTCTTTTGGGCTTAGCCTCAGAAGGAATTTTTGTGTCCCAAAAGACACAGGATAACTTTTCCCAAGAATCACACATCGTAAAGGCTGCTATTCTTAAATGCAACTGCTTGATGACAAGGCTATGCCTTTTATTTTTTTTAACCTCTGGAAATAGCAGCTGTCATTGACAAAAAAATTAATCTTAATTTTTAAGATTAAAAAAATCGCTATGTTTTCCAGATATGTGTCTGATGAGCTAGGTTGAAGTTTCTCAGTAGTGAGGCCTCTATTGTGCAAACACATTGCTCAGCATTAAATGATACCTTGTGATTTTCATAAAGTAGGTGACATAAGATAGTAGGACAAAGCAAAAGTATAATGCATTTTTTCATGTGATTCTTCTCTATCCTGACACCCTTTGCATCTTTTTGTCACAGCAAAGGATTCCTAGACTGGATCACATCCTTCAATTTCGGGATTCAGTGCAAAGGTCAAGTGCAATAAACAGACCATTTTTCAAATGTAAATTCAAATAAGTGTCTCAGTATACTTGGGTGCCCCTGTTGCAAACTGCGTTTGCAAGGTTTAGCATGCTCTTAACCAGCAGTAATCTGACTGAGAACTGAAGATGTTAGCACTTCATGCTGTCAGGTGCTGAAAGCAGAAACGTAGGTACTTCTGAAGAAAGGGCTGTGGTGTTCTACCAGCACTGAACCACAGGAGGATTTAACAACTGCTTATGAAAGTTGCATTGCAGGATAGCTATTAAAATCAGACATCCTACTTGCTACAATCATCTATCAGCTGCTTCTAAAATCCTGCCCACCTTCTGTGTGTCATCTGGAGGAGATAAAGTTTTAATTGTGAGCGGGTGGTATAAAAAAAAATAGAAAAAAAAAGACAAGGCGCCTTCTGTCATTCTGAATTTCTTGTCCTATCTTGCTGTTTCTGTGTCTTTGTGCCAGTTGAAGTTTCGCAGGCAGCTTTTAAAAAGACAAAAAACATAAATAAAATCAACAGAAACAAATAAAATCTAGGACAACAAAGAGCACATCATAAAGCATGTATGCAGAGAATGGGAATTAAAAATACTGCATATTGCAGCCTTTCCCCTTTTATGCTTTAACTCTCTTCTCACCTAAGTTTCAAATAATTCCTAGCTTCCTTGGTATCCATTACCAAATTCCCTTTTTGTTTATTCTGCATTTATATTTAAGACCTTAAGAGTTTCTTCCCTGTTTCCATAAGCTACAGTATTAAATACCAGAAGCTTACATTTTGGGGTTCAAAATGATTTCATTCATAATATTTTCATTCAGCTTTTCTGTTCAATTTTTTGAGTTGATGAGACTTGACATTTTTTTCAGCCATTTGAAATAAGCCTTGTTAAAGCAGTATTTATGTTACTGTAATAAGAACTGTCTTCAGACCATGATCACTTGTCATAGACACGACAAATATTTGGTTCCCCTGGTGTGCTCCTCTTTAGATATGATGATGAAGTCTTAAAATAACTTCTCTCGTGTTCGATACAGTTCTTCTGAGTTACATTTTTTGCCTCTAAATTTAAAAAAAAAAAAAAAAAGTATTTTCATACTGCCAGCACTGAAAATTTCATGTTCTGTCATGCAGACTGCAGCCCTTGGTGAGAACAGCTTTTCTCATCTCCGTGCTGCAGACAGACACTCGCAGAGCCACTCGCCCAGGTCGGTGCCTCCTTCATCAGTCGGCTGGCCTGCTTATCTCATGTTCCCAGCGCATCCCAGGCCCCTTCCTTCCAAGGTACTTGTCGTGGTTTAACCCCAGCCAGCAACTAAGCACCACGCAGCCGCTCACTCAATCCCCCCCCATCCAGTGGGATGGGGGAGAAAATCAGGAAGAAGAAGCAAAGCCCGCGGGTTGAGATAAGAACAGTTTAATAGAACAGAAAAGAAGAAACTAATAATGATAACACTAATAAAATGACAACAGTAGTAATAAAAGGATTGGAATGTACAAATGATGCGCAGGGCAATTGCTCACCACCCACCGACTGACACCCAGCCAGTCCCCAAGCGGCGAATCCCTGCCCCCCACTCCCCAGTTCCTAAACTAGATGGGACATCACATGGTATGGAATACACTGTTGGACAGTTTGGGTCAGGTGCCCTGGCTGGGCATGAGAAGCTGAAAAATCCTTGACTATAGTCTAAACACTACTGAACAACAACTGAAAACATCAGTGTTATCAACATTCTTCACATACTGAACTCAAAACATAGCACTGTACCAGCTACTAGGAAGACAGTTAACTCTATCCCAGCTGAAACCAGGACAGTAATATTAAGTTTAGTGGCCTTCTTGAAAGTCTCTGGGTCTTGTTTCTGAGTTTGATTTTCTTTTTTCCTCTCTGTGCTGTTTTCAGTGCAACATCACTGCTATTTCACGTGACTAGCAGTTGACAATTTTTCTCTTTGAGACTCCCTCTCTTTCAGATTCAATTTCCTAATAGTTTCATGGGAAAGGAACACAGTCACTGGCCTTTGTTTTATTATTTATATTTTGGGAGGAAAAAAACAAAGGCATGGTAACAGAAACGACTCCTTTAGGGATCAAGTCCAGGCAAACACATGATAGATGTCTAGTTCATACTAGAAAAAAAGAGAAATGCCTCTCTCCTGCAGATCTGTGACCATCTGGCTATTGGCTTAACCCTCGTGGTGACACACAGAAAGTCAGGTCTTGTGAGGTCTTCGAGAAATCTTAATGTCCCTAAAAAAGACCTCTTTCGTCCTCATTTACCCTAAGTAATGAGTTCGTAGGAAAGGTTTTCTCTTCTTTCAGTGCCTGATTTTGAACTTTATGCTGTTAAATTTCATCCCATTTCTCTCTAGTCAAGATCATTACTCGTAATACCTTTCAACTTAGTGTCACCTGCAGATTTCATGGATGCACATCAAATTCTTATCTCTGTCTCATTAATGACTATATTGCACATATCATGTCCAAAACCTAATCACAATCCCCAGAGAGTGTTCCTGTTCACTTCTCTCCTACCTACCTCATAACTGCCTTTCAGCTTAGGTTTTTGCAGCCTCCTCCTCAGCCAGTCCACATCCACCTTACCAGGTAATTCTGGTCTGAATTATCATCATCCCCACCTTCAGTAATACTCCCCATGGGGAATCAGTTCTTTTACTTCAGTTTAGATACATCAGGGCATTGATGTACTCTTGTGTAAGAAATTGCGATCATACTGGAATGACATGATCTGCTCTGGGTAGCACCACTCTGCAGCTTACCACACTTTCTATTTTTATCTATGTTCACAAGTATATAAAAATCTGGTCTAGCTCTGCGTAGTATTGAGTAACTGAGCAGTCTATGGGGGGTCATCCCAGCTGGGTATGAGTTGCTGCAATCCAGCTTATTTGGAAAGGATTTATACAGAAAGGATGTTTTTTCTATGCAGTTTTAGCTTCTTCATGTTCCCTCCTACAGAGGCTATCTAGACTTGAAGGACAACGTTAACAAATGCTGAATCCACCCATCAGTTTTAACTAGGTCTGTAACCTCGTACAGACTCGAGACACACTGGCAGTCATTAACAACATGCAGCCCAAGATAGTTTTAATTACATGACCACATACTCTTTTTTGCAGGGTACAGCTGTTTCAAATGCCACACGGGATGAATAGTGCTAATGTAATAACCAGCAGTTCAATGCCTTGTTTTCTCTATGTTCTTTGAAATGCAGCTCTGTTGAGGATTTCTTGGCTGGGCGAAGGCATGTGAGCAATCCAGCCGTTATGGGGGAACGAAGCGTAAGTTTACAAAATACTGGAGCAGACAAGGATGCTGTGTCCTTGTACGCTGGGAAAAAGGAAGATAAGAAGAGCCTGACAAACAACACCTGGATGCTGAAGAATGAGATCAGTAACTGCTGGACACCACGTGAAGAAGTTTGCACAGCCAATAGAGAATAAGATAGTGTCGCGTGAAACGGCGTATCGTACCAATTAGAGTATTGTATAAGGCGCGTGGACATAGAAGCTTAGCCAATAATAACGTTATAGCTAGCGCGTGCCATCACCTTTTTTCTGTATAAACCCTGTAAAACCCTGTAATAAAAGGAGAACGACCATACTCATATTGAGACTCCATCGTTACTCCGGGACCGTCTCCCACTCTGACACAGCTCTGTGTACCAGACACGGGTAAAATCCTAAATGTTGAAGATATTTCATGGAATTTATTTCTACTGCACGTGAGTGTTTTAAATTTTAACTTGCCTTCCCATAATCCACATAAGTAAATGACGTTTTTGCTTAAATTGTGAACTGAAATTAAGGCAAAGCCGTTTTAATAATCTTGGATGTGCAACCAAAAGTAATGCAGACCTAAATTTTAACATATCTGACATACTACAGCACCTCGTGTAGGCAAATCATAGCTTCCATCTATTTCAGATGTAACTACTCACACTTCCTATTTCTGCAAAATGAACTCAAAAACCTTACTGGACCTTCAACAAGCAATAAATGAACAGGTCTAAAACACTGGGCTTAAGCAACATATCTGTATCCATCTAGGAATGCTCTAGCATTAGGAGGGATAGAAGACTGAAGAAGAAAACAGACACAGATTTTGAAAAAGAAGCAAAACACTCCATTTGATTAGGTACAACAGTAAGCATGCAGATTAGTATTTTTGCTAGTATGAGCCTATTACTGGTATTACTGTAGATCACAGAAGCCTGTGAAGACACCAGAAGTCCACAGTCCTACATGCAAACAAAAGATAAAAGCCCAGCTTGCAGCGACTGACTATCTACCACACACTACCTCTGTTTCCTCTTCGCTGCTGATATTTGGCTGATATTGCAGACCTCCGCTTTCAACCTGCTACCTCTTCGTAATATGAAGAGCTTCAAATCTATGGTCAATAGTTCTTTGCTGGTCAAGCATCTCCAAAACCACTCCCCCGCCACCCCTTGTTCTGATAAATTTTTCCTCCTTACATCCTTCCCTGGACCTGCAATTGTAAATGGCTGTGTCAAGATCACAGGGTGCTTTTTTAGGTGTACTGCTCATGCAGGCTGCCCCTGAAACTTGTTCCTGACTCCTACATTCTACCAGTTCATTTTTCTTGTTGTTAGGGGGGTTTGGTTGTTTTGGGTGTTTTTCTGGTGGGAGCTGCAGGAGGTGGAGAATGATAGCGAATCAGATTAAGACCCCAACAAAAACCACTACTTTTAACTTCAATCAGTCCTAACCAGGTTCACTTTGCAATTTAGCTAGAGACGGCATGAACTTTGAGTGAGAGGACAGGTTTGCTTACATGAGTACTGTTACCTGAAAACGTTCATTAAATGATTTCCAACCCTGACTTCCTCAGTTTTGCTCAGATAATAGTCAGAGCTGATGGGCTAGATAGACCTCAGTCACAGCACTGTCGTACGGCATCCCAAATGTCTCATCAAAAGACAGACATCTAAGCACCGCTTTTTTCCAACATGGGAAGTACAGGGAAAATACTGGCTCAATCAAGAGGTTCAAAATACCAAACACGATTTGTAAAATTTAAGTAGACAAGTTCTCCAATACATTATAGTATCTTCTGCAGTGAAGAGGGAAAATATTTCACCTATTCCTTCCTTGGATGTTGCAGAAGACCATTGAGAACAGAACACACAAGCTTGCTGCTTTCGGTCGTAACAAAGAGAGCAGCTGGGAGCAACCTGGATGAGAAATGTTTTATCTTCTCCCATGGCTCTACTTCAATGGATGCGGCTATCAGTCGTGACCAGGAGCTAAGAGGGGGTGGAACATTTTGGCCGCACGCATGGTATGTGGCCTCTCTGGGTCGTCCTCGGGACAGAGAACAGCTCACAGCCTTCCTGCGCGGACAGAGCCGAGAGAGGTGGAAACCTCCACTGAGCATCTGCGTTAACGCGGGTTATCGGCAGTCATTTGACCAAACCTGTAAAGATTTTCAAGGGAGCGAGACGACGCACCCCTGAGATGAAGCTCAACGCGCTTGCTCTTGCTGTGCCGGAGTTTCGGAGTTTTAGCGTAGGCCGAACACGATGCCATCCTCACCTATTTCCGAAGACGCCCCAGACACCTGCCGCGAAACGCTTCATCCCGCCTCATTCCTTTACCCAAATTCCCATCCAAACGCAAACTTGGGAGCAGACCCCCAGCCTTCCCCCCCGGGGGACACCCACCGCAAAACGCTTCATCCCTCATCGTTCTTTACCCAAATTCCCATCCAAACGCCAACTGGGGAGCGGGACCCCCGACCTTCCCGCCCTGGGGACACGTGCCCTCCGAGCAGCAGCCCCAGCTCTGGATACCGCTACCCGCCCGGTCCGTGTCAGCGGTGCCCTGGCGGGATTCGCCGACCCAAGGCCTCACCGGGAAACTCCAGCCCCCCCCCCCCGCCCCCAACAAGGCGTTTTTTCAGGGAACGGGGCGAGTAGGCCAAGGCCGAGGCCGAGCGCCGCCACCGCCGCCCTTCTCGCTCCACTTCCGGGTTCCCCGCCGCGCCCCCGGGCGCTGACGTCACGGCGCGCGGACCCCGGAAGTGGCAGCCGGTAGGGGTAGGAGGGCGGTGGCGGGGCTGGGCGGGGGGGGGAGGAGGAGGGGGAGGGGGAGGGGCGGGCAGGCGGGCGGGCGGCGCCGCGCGCGCGGCAGCCCGAGCCGCAGCGGCCGCGCGTTCCCCGGTGACGGAGCCGCGCCCGCCCCGCCCCGCCCCGCCCCGCCCCGCCGGCGACTGGGCGCCAGGTACGTGCTGCGGGCCCAGGCCTCAGGCCCAGGATCCCGGCCCGTTCTCCCCGGCCCAGGGAACGAGGGGTCTGGGGGAAGGAGTCAGCGGCGGGTCCCCTGAGGCGGAGGAAAGGGAGAGCGACCGGTCTTTTGAGCGCCGTGGTCCGAGCGGGTGAGGGGGCGGCGGTTGGTCAGCCTCCCCCCCCCCCCCCCAGGTGGTCGTCGTCGCCTCAGCCGGGGCCTCGCGTGTTGGCGGCGGCAGGCCTTGAAGCGGCGGCCGGGGGTGGAAAGAAGGGGGGCGGTGGGCTCTCCGCGCCGCCCGCCCCTCCTGCCGGTGCTCCGCAGGGAGGGAGGAGGGTTTAAAAGTAGGTTGGTGCCGGCGGTGCTGGCAAAACACGGGTTAATGGGGGGGTGGGGGACGGGGGGGACGCGGCCACGGTGTCACCGTCTCCCCGGGACCGGCCTCCCCCAGCCCCGGCTCCAGGCCCGGCCGGTCACCGGGCTCCTCCTTGAGCTGCTCCACGTGTTTGCACCTTGCGAACCGCTTTCGGCAAAGGGGGCCAGAAAGGGGTGGGGGGGACGGGACACACAAGGCTCATTTCGAGTTTTCTGAATGATTTAGAAGGGGTTGGTTTGGGGTTTTTTCCCGCCCCCCCCCCAAATGCACGCTCACAGCCACTGCTGCAGCTTTTTGGTGCTGTCAGCCGGTCTCGCAAAGCAAGGCCTGTCACGTTTTGCCCGTTACCCGATGCGAACTTTCTGTACGGTCGGAAATGGCGAAAAGTTACTCTGTGAGCCCAGTTCGCCTGACTTAATAACACAGCTGGGCCTGAGTGGTAATTTTCAGTCGGAGTTTTGCTTTCCTGGTTGTATGTGACTGAAAACTTCTTTTTGGAGTGAAGTTTCTCGTGGTTGGTCTGGCGGCTTAGAAAGCCGTGTGAAGTATTTGTCGTTTCTGAGTTATCCAGATGTCAACGTAGGGCGATAGTTTTCCCTTTTAAACTATTACTGTTGATTGGTTTTGGCTTGGCAGTGAGATAACTCAAAAGTCGTTACTTTATAACGTCAGGCGTTCCTTTCAAAAAAACCATGCACTTTGCTTTTTAAAGAAATACTGGCTTCTTTTTTCTTTCAAAGCTAAATACTGAAGCTTTCAGATTGAGGTTGTACCGCTTTCCTTCCACATAGTTAACTTTTAACTGTGGCGGTACGTGAGCCAAGCCGCTCGGTCTCATGTAAGCCAGCTTAACAAGCCTTCACAAAATGTAGCATCCACTGTACGCCATTTCTGTATGAAGTTTTTGGCTAAGTAAGGTAGTAAGTTCGAATAAGCAGGGAACAGGCCTTGGTCAGGACATACTGTCATTGGCAAAAGAGGCATTACAAAATCAACAGCAGTTACAAAGCTAACTGGCTATCTTTGGTCTTAACTGCACAGTGATTTGGTGACACGGTAAAGAGTAGGGTGGTGACAGCATTTGCCTTCGAAGAAACATGAATACCACTAGTACAGCAAAAAGATGGGGTTCTTCTAGTAATCACTAACATTTTCTTGGAATCGTTAATGAGGCTGTGGGTGAAAGAGGGTGGCAATGTGTTATGCTACCCATGGTAAAGCTGCCTGATGATAGCATATGGGTTAGAGAATGCCTGCGGGATGTTAAAATTAGGTATTCAGTAATTATGTAGGGAAAGGTAAAAATGCTCTTGTGTGGGGGGATCTAAAATCTTAGCAATTGAAGACACTCAACAGCTTACAGGCTATCGCAGAGTGATAGCACTGTAAAATACAGGAAGCATGTCTTTATATGCTCCTCTGGGTTTGGAATTGAGCAGATCTGGTGTTGTAAGTGTTTCAGGTATCATTTCGCTTTCTTTCAAAAATAATAAAAAGAAATCATTCTTTGCTCACAAGAGTACTGGTCTTCACAGGGTAGCCCTAGACAGAAGCACCAGGCGATGGCTGTATCTGTTGCCGAAGTCACTGCCGTTACTTACTGCCTGTCTGCTGGAGGTCTGATGTGCCACCCTTGGTGTTAGTCTGGGCACTCCCCAGCCTGCCTCAGTCAAAACATGGTGGGTTAAGACAGAGGTAATATTTATAGTGTTTAAGCTGACCTGACTCTTTTTGTCTGAAATAGGTTAGCAGGTGCTGGTAGGCGTAGGAATGAGATGAAAACTTTCAGCAGGCCAACAGTACTGAGCAGCTGGGGGCGGACAAGGGCATCATCATTTCAGAAGCATAGTGCACACTCAGAGGGCTGTCTGCCTTACTGAAATACCTTTAATTATTGGAGTTTTCTCACCAGTGCCTGGATTTTGTCTGTTTTCTTCAGATTGCTTTTTCAGTGGTTGTAGCAAATTATGACCATATGTTAATCTGCTAGTTGACTTGACCATGGTTTTTACAGAATTGCCTTTTATGTACTAGTTAGCTAATGTTTGGGAGAGCTTCTTATAATTACTCAGTGGGGATTTATCTGTTGGTCTCTCTTCTTTTAAGTTCACAACCTTATTTTTTTTCTTTCCCCTGAAGACTCAGCGCTGACTTTGGACGTTTTGTCCATTACCGGCTCTATAGAAAAAGTTCTGAATGCGACTCTATTGCTGGTACTTTGAATTTGACCCACTGTTCCTTTGGGGAACAATGTGCTGTGGTGACTGAGGAGTTTTTTAGATTTACAATAGATTCCTGGAATTCTTTGAAGTAAAGCATACATACAAAGAATGAATGGATATCTTTTTTTATTTTTTTCCACTCGCTTACTGAAACAAATTGGTTAACAGTAGGCATGAAAACATCTGCTTATGAAATTTAATGCTGCCCTATGAATTTTTTTTTTCTGCCTTAGAAAAGACTTTTTTTTTTCTCTTTGTGAGTGTGGTCATACATATATCTACTTCGCCTCTAGATCAGTTTCACAGATCTGCACTGAGTGGAATTCCTGATGTACAATTTAATGGGCTTAAAATGTTTTTTTTTCATGGATGTTGTTCCGTGGTTTAAGTGCTGCGGTTAGAATGTGCGTTATGTATATATACACGCTTTTATTTTTGAGAGGAAGACTCTGGAGTGAGGACTCTGAGAACTTAATGTTTAACCACTTGCAGTATTCCTTACACTGTTCTTTGTAATGTGAGTCTTATTGGAAGGTGAAAAGATACAGCATTCAATTTTGTATGATCCTTGCTCAGCTCACCGTCAGATACTTAGTAGTGCCAGGTTTGGTAGTGATTTTTGTTTAATGGCTGAGCACTTCTAGGAATTAGGCTGAGACCCGCAAGTTGTTTCCCTCCAGCTACAGACTCACTCTGTTAACAGAGTGCCCAGGGTGCAGTTTCACAGCCTGTTCACATTACATCCCCACTGCTGGAAGGGGCAGCACTCCTCTCCTCTTCCTGTCCCATCCCTCCTGGCCATATGAGAGATCAGCTGGCTGCATAGGGAGCCAGGTAAGGAAGCCGATCCAGCTGATACAGAGCTAGAGATATAAAACGCTCCTTTCTCATTGCATCGGCTTGCTCACTAGCACAGATGCGGGTGTGGGACGTGGGACTGTGGCTGGAACAAGGAGAAGGGCTGGAAGTGTTGTATGGGCTTCAGCAGATCATGGATCCGCAGCCTGGGTCACCCTGTACTTCAACTGACTGTGGTGAAAGCCCCTCTACCAGTTTCCTGAGCAGTCTGATCCTGTGAGTTAATTATTAGTGATACTGCTGGTGAGGATGGTGTCCCACTCTGTGGACTAGTGCAGTCCTCATGTAAGTGCTTTTTTTCCTGTTACACTCTGCTGGAGCGAATCGACTTCCAGCTTGGTGGAACCTTGCTGGTACTGCAGTTTGTATTCTGTTGAGCAGGTATCCAAAAAGGGAAGATGAACTGTGTAGAGTTTATCAGGCTAACCACGTGTTTCTGCTTTACAGTTCTGTAGTTTCTGTATTCCTCCAGCTTCCTATTGCCCAGCAGAAATTGAAGGGGACCAGTCTGTGCTAAGCCTGCTATACAGACATTTAAGTCTAGGAAGTATTGTTTTTTAGTACTGCCCTGGTTTTGGCTGGGATAGAGTTAATTTTTTTTCTAGTAGCTGGCGTAATGGATTGGTTTGGGTTTAGGATGAGAATAATGTTGATAATACACTGACATTTTCAGTTGTTTCTAAGTAGTGTTTAGACCCAGTCAAGGCTTTTTCAGCTTCTCATGCCCAGCCAGCAGGAAGGCTGGAGGGGCACAAGAAGTTGGGAGGGGGCACAGGCAGGACAGCTGACCCAAACTGGCCAAAGGAGTATTCTATACCGTGTGATGTTGTCATGGTTTAAGACCAGCCAGCAACAAAGCACCATGAAGCCGCTCACTCCCTCACTCCTCCCTGCCCCCAGTGGGATGAGGAGAAGAAGGTATAAAGAAAAGCTCATGGGTCGAGACAAGGACAGAGAAGGATCACTCGCCAATTATGGTCATGGGCAAAAAATAGACTCGGGGGGAAAAAAAAAAAATCAATGTAATTTACTACCAGTCCAATCAAAACAAGGATAATGGGAAATAAAACCAAATCTTAAAGCCCCTTCCCCCCACCCCTCCCTCCTTCCTGGCTCGACCCCACTCCAGATTTTCTCCACCTCCTCCACCCCAGCAGTGCAGGGGGACGGGGAATGTGGATTGTGCTCAGATCATCACACGTTGTCTCTGCCGCTCCTTCTTCCTCAGGGGGAGGACTCCTGACTCGTCCCCTGCTCCAGTGTGGGGTCCCTCCCATGGGAGACAGTCGTCCATGAACTTCTCTGTCGTGGGTCCTTCCCACAGGCTGCAGTCCTTCATGACCTGCTCCAGCGTGGGTCCTTTCCACGGGCTGCAGTCCTTCAGGCACAGCCTGCTCCAGCACGGGCTTTCCCCTGGAGTCCTGGCCATCTTGGGGGGCATCCCCCTGCTCAGGTGTGGGCTCCTCTCTCCCTGGGCTGCAGGTGGGCATCTGCTCCCCCACTCCCCTCCATGGGCTGGGGGGGGGACAGCCTGCCGCCTCACTGCGGGCTGCGGGGGCATCCCCTCCTCCAGCGCTCTTCCTCCCCTTCCTCCTTCACTGACCTCAGTATCCGTAGAGGGGTTCCTCTCACATTCCAGTCTCCTCCCCCACTGCACGTTTTCCCTTCTTGAATACCTTCTCCCAGAGGTGCTACCACTGTTGCTGATGGGCTCAGCCTTGGCCAGAGGCAGGTCCAACTTGGAGCTGGGGAAGCTTCTAGCAGCTTCTCACAGGAGCCGGCCCTGTAGTCCCCTCCCCTGCTACCAAAACTCCGCCACACAAACCCAAAACGTACGTCATGCCCAGTATATAAATCAGGGGAAGTTGGCCGGGGGTGTGGATCGCTGCTCAGGAACTGACTGGGCATTGGTCAGCAAGTGGTGAGCAATTGCATTGTGCATCACTTGTTTTCTATATTCTAATTTGTTTATTATTATTATTGTAATTTTATTATTGTTATTTTTATCATTATTATTTTCCTCCTTTCTGCTCTGTTAAACTGTTCTTATCTCAACCCATGAGTTTTACCTTTTTTTTTTTTTCCCCTCGATTCTTTCCCCCCATCCCAGTGGGTAGGGGGGAAGTGAGTGAGCAGATGCGTAGTGTTTAGTTGCTGGCTGGGGTTAAACCACAACAAGTACTTACCTGAAATAAGTATTGTCTTAGCAACTGTAGTATTAGCCGAATCAATATATTTAGTATGGTGGTAAATTTAGGAAACTCTTCTGTCAGCAAATAGGGTTTTTCCTCAGGCAGGCAAATGAAATAAAATATTCTTTATCATATATGTAGAAAGAGAGAGGATGTTTAAAATAAGAATTAGCTGTACACGTTGTCAATTGGACTGCAGATTAGCCAGTTCCAGTGTTAACTGGAAGCAGGTCCATACCTGAAGCACCAGTGATACTAAATGTGTTTATGTTTCTTGATGCTTGTGCTTTTAAAGTCAGGCCCATCATATTAAGTTGTTCAAGTTTCTGCTTTTTTGTTTTTGTAATTTATTATCAGTTGTCAGTAAGGAAGTTTTCCTGTTCACTGCCAATTTGAAGCCAAAGTTTAAGCTAAGTAGTTTTTTTTTTTTGAGAGGGACATACTGAAAAATGTTTTTGACTGTATTGAAAATATTCTTGATTACTCTTAAGTACCCCTAGGCATCTCCAAGATGTAGATAAGACATATGAAATTTAATAGGAAGATAGCTTTAGAAATTGTGAAGTATTTCCCAAGACAGCTAGTCTGGATTTGTCTGAATTATAAGCTTCATAAAGTTGCCATTTTCCATTTGCAATTAAATCCTTTAAGATATTTGTTTTGAATTCTCTGGATATTTCAGCTGCAGTGTACATACTCTGCTGGCCTACTGAGCTTTCTTCACCGTGTCAGCTTTATGCAGTGTGTGTGACGAAAGCTCCTGGTGGGATGCAGGAAAAATGGGTTCTCCTGTTTCTCGTCATCCCTTAACTGAAGTATATTTTGGCTTAGGAGCAGGCATAGTGGACCTCATTCTTGTTTTATTTCTGCTACATGCTGAGAGTTAGTAGCTCAGTTGTACTTTGCAGCCATTGTAAACCTCTGTGCTTGAAGGAAAACTGTCTTGGTTTTTAGAGTAATAACTGCTTGTCTGAAAAGATGGACAAGGCGATTCTGATTGATCGTGTTGTCAGTGTGCCAGGTGCACTGCAGGTTGTCCTGAATGTTGGGTCAAAGACCAAGCCCAACATATAACATTGTGGTGATAGTTTCTTTTACAGTTCTGCAAGCGGGGCTTCACAAAGCCTCAGAGTGCAAGTTTGAGTGAATGTCATATTTATGCATAGCACCATTAGTGTATAATACATGCAAATCTTGGTCTCCTTGTTTACCTGAAGAAGATGCTAAACCATATTCTTTCTTTGCTTTCTTCCTTCTTGTCGTAAGTACTAGAGTATACCTTGAAAACATCCAGCTTATTTTCTAACATATGATCCTGTAATTCCTCTAGCAGAACCTGTGTGTTACAAACCCATCCCAAGAAACAAGATGTTGAGTAAGTGGACTAGATTTAAATAAAAACAGGCACCACAGTCAAAAACAAAACTGGAAGTGTTTTCAAGGGAGAAATATGTTAACAGGAAGACTTGGTAGTGAAAGAGCCATTACATAAAGGCATTATGGAAATACAGTGAAATGAGGGATAAATAGATGTGCTCATGCACACAATCTGTATCTCTCTTGAAGAGATACAGAAGAATAATAGTCCGTGTAGTGAAAGAGTATCTTCCCACTGAAGCATACGATTAAATCTTGTGAAATAAAATCTGAATGATTGGGAATTGTGTATCGTATGTTGATAACTCCCAAGCTGCAAGGCTGTGTTAACGTAGCTGCCCACCTCCAAGCCAAGGAGAAATATTTCTGAGCAAGCAGAGCCATCAAAATCAACAAAACTATTATAAATGCAAACTTATCTTTGATACATGGTAGTCATTAAGTAAAAAATCAGTGGAGGTTTCTGGATACTTTATTTTAAATGTTTGTATTTTGGAATAGCAGAGTTTGAAGTTCAGAAGAATAAACTACTGGCTATCACAGTGATCACTTACTGAGCCCTTCTTTGCTTTGTCTGTATTTCTTTCTTGCCCATGTAGGCAAATCAGGCTAAAAAGTTTTCAGGTAGCAGCTGTATGTTCCTGCCTTGTTCTGTCACCTCAGTTGTACCAGGTACTGAACCAAATCTGAGAACTGGTAATTTAAAAGTATAGCCTTTAAAAAAAAAATGGGGTGGGGGAGAAAGATAGTTTTAACTCAGATTAGGTCCTTGCTCTGGTTTAACTCGGATCTGATTTTCTGAACCGCTTCACTATGCATTGCTACAAACAGTTCTGTCAGCACAGCTGAGAGGGGGTAGTGTGGGTAGGGGGTGGGACCGCTTAAGTCGTATTGCAAAGATGTGTTTGGGAATATGTCCTTTGATTCTAAGACCTGGGGCAGGAGCGGTCTTTGTTCTGTATTTGTTCTCTATGACACAGTGGGGTACTTGTTATCTGTCCGGATGAAGTCGAATACAGCTTTCCCTTGGGTTGGATTTAACATTTCTCAGCATAAGAAATTGTCCTCAATTTTTAGAAATTTCAAGCATGTTCTGATAATGGCGGCATGAAAGCTCCAGGTTATCTCACTCAGTGTTATGTCCACTTGTGATAATTAAACTTTTATTTCCAACAAGATGCAATAGATGCTTAACTACCATGCTATGTGAGATTTCATATCTGTAGCAAATGCCAGCTAGTATCCTGACTTGTACTTTATTTCTTAAGACATGATTTTCTGTTGTCAGTGACTCAGAAACAGACAATGACATTTTTGGCACACAGTGCCATTTGTTCTCCATTGTTGCTCCTTCTAAATAGGTTATAGCTCTTGATTTCTAGCATTACATTCATGTGAATCATCCCACCAACTTCACTAATATCAGATAGGTTGAATGTACGTTCCTGCAGGAGTGCTTTAAGTTCTTGTTCATTATCTTCCCAACATCATTCTGTGGGCAATTAAAGATTATTTTTTTTTCAGTTTTGTCTTTTCATTCTTTGCTCTGTTAGTTCTACTCTCCTTGTCTTTCTTTGTGGTGAATATTTAAGTAGTCATAAAAATTAGGATAAATCCCTAAGGAGCAATTGTGGGAGGACCACACCAAAATAACCAGAAGTTTGAAATCTTGGCTATGTGAGGTAGTTGGTTGAGGGAGGAGGGGAGGAATGGAAATATGCTGAGATGGGAAATCTAGTTCCCTAATGATACCAACCTATACCTGCATTTTCTTGGGATGAGAGAGAGAGAACGAATACCTGGTTTGTATCAGACAGAAATTGAATTTTTAAAAGCTAGTAGGCTGTTCCTTTGAGAAGATCAGATGTTGTCTACCCAGGGAGGTCCAGAGGAAACATTTAAAAGAATATTGTTTAGAAAATTCCTGCAAATTACAATCTTTAGGGAGTACTACTAACAGGAATATAAGAAAGCTTTATACCTGTGGTAAACTATCCAGCTTTCCACAAAAGGACCGTGGTGTACGTAACACAGTATTTTTTCTTTGTTTGCCTGTTCTATCTGCATTTATCTGCTGTTCTATAGCAGTATAGGATAGCAGATCAATAAATTTTAATGTTTTACTTTATGGGAAATGCTGGTAACTCCCAACATCTGCCCCCTGTCGTCCGTCTCCCCCCCCCCCCCCCCCCGGCAAAAAAAAGAGTAATGTGAGGCTGGCCGAACATGGGAATGGGGCCCAGAGAAGTTGTGGAATTACCATTGTTGCACATGTTCAGAACTTGACTGGACAAGTACCTCAGCACCCTGTTCGGGTAAGACCTGCTTTTTTAGGAGGTTGGACAAGTTGACCTCCAAAGGTCCCTTCCAGTATGCATGATGCTGTGGTGCAGTGCCTCTGTGTTTTGGATAAGAAACATGATACTTGTCAAGGTCTACTTTTGTGTCAGTTGTCAACTTGAGTTGTCGTATGTAAAAATCTCCAGTGATTCTACCTTTACAAGACATGTTGTGCCCTTTCTGTTGTTTGGACATGTCTACCAGTGCTGCAGAACAACCGAGCATGTTTGTTCCACCATGGGACTGTGGCGAGGTTGACCAGTGGAAGTGGACAACGGGAAGTTTGGTCCGAGGAAAACACTCGATAGCTTTGTTATTCCCATGCTCGTTCTGTAATGGCAGGGTGAATGAAACCAGGCGACTGGAGTAGAGTGGGTGAGGGGAAGTTTGGAATGAGGAGTTGAGTTGGCAGTGTCTCTGTGAAAGCACTCGAAAGGACGAATGAGGACAGCTTGGGGAGGGAGTGGAATGGCACTAGAAGCTCTTGGGGTGGAATGAAGCCAAGTAGGACTGGGAGCTTGTGAGAGAAATATGAGAGGATGATTAAGAGGCACTTAAATATGGGGAAAGAGGAGGAATTGAGGATGAGAGAAGCATTAGGGTCATACTTAAAGCTCAAGAGAGGAAGGTCAGACAAAAAACTGAATAGGTCCTTATCAGGTAAGCACCTTCATTCTGCGCATTGACAAAGGCAGAAGTGCAGTGAAAAAAAGCAAATGTGATTATGCTTTCTGTACTGGGTTTGTGTGGCAAGGTTTTGGTAGCGGCAGGGCTACAGGGGTGGCTTCTGTGAGAAGCTGCTGGAAGCTTCCCCCATGTCTGATAAAGCCAAAGCCAGCCGGCTCCAAGACAGACCCGCCACTGGCCAAGGCCAAGCCCATCAGTGATGGTGGTAGCGCCTCTGTGGTAACATATTTAAAAAGGGAAAAAAGTTGCTGGGGCACAGAAACTGCAGAGAGACGAGTGAGAACATGTAAGAGAAACAACCCTGCAGACCCCCAGGTCAGTGAAGAAGAAGGGGGAGGAGATGCTCCAGGTGCCGGGGCAGAGATTCCCCTGCAGCCCGTGGGGAAGACCATGGTGAGGCAGGCTGTCCCCCTGGAGCCCAGGGAGGTCCACGATGGAGCAGATCTCCATCTGCAGCCCAGGGAGGACCCCACACTGGAGCAGGTGGGTGCCCAAAGGAGGCTGGGACCCTGTGGGAAGCCCATGCTGGACCAGGCTCCTGGCAGGACCTGTGGCCCCATGGGGGACCCACGCTGGAGCAGTCTGTGCCTGAAGGACTGCAGCCCGTAGGAGGGACCCACGCTGGAGCACTTCATGAAGGACTGCAGCCCGTGGGAAGGACCCACAATGGACCATTTCGTGAAGGACCGTCTCCCATGGGAGAGACCCCATGCTGGAGCAGGGGAAGAGCGAGGAGTCCTCCCCCTGAGGAGGAAGGAGCAGCAGAGACGATGTGTGATGAACTGACCCCAACCCCCATTTCCCATCCACCTGCGCTGCTGTGGGGAGGAGGTGGAGAAATCTGGAGTGGGGTTGAGCTGGGAAGGAGGGAGGGGTGGGGGGAAGGTGTTTTAAGATTTGGGTTTATTTCTCATTACCTTATTCTGGTTTCATTGGCAATAAATTAAGTCAATTTTCCCTAAGTTGAGTCTGTTTTGCCCATGACGGTAATTGGTGAGTGATCTCTCCCTGTCCTTATATTGACCCACAAGCCCTTTGTTATATTTTCTCTCCCCTGCCCAGCTGAGGCAGGGAGTGATAGAGTGGCTTGGTGGGCACCTGGTGTCCAGCTGGGGTCAACCCACCACACCTTTGTTTTGTTAATGACTTGGATGATGATGGTGTAGAGAGTACATTTATTGATTTTACAGCGAGTATGAGACTGGGAGAGGGTTCAAGTTCTGTGAAGAATAAATTCAGAATTTCAAATGGCTTAGAAAAATTGGAGAAACAACATAAAAGAAATAATGCCATTTAAGAGGACAAATGT
The DNA here is from genome assembly GCF_947461875.1 of Haliaeetus albicilla. Classification (NCBI taxonomy): domain Eukaryota; kingdom Metazoa; phylum Chordata; class Aves; order Accipitriformes; family Accipitridae; genus Haliaeetus; species Haliaeetus albicilla. The sequence continues at coordinate 70,012,818 of NC_091516.1, read as the reverse complement.
GAAGTTTAGGAAAAAAAATGCAGTGTGGAAAGGCAGAAAGAGTAGTTTGCTCAGACTAGGGGAGACTAAGAAAGACATGAAAGCAGTCTCCAGGTATGGGAAGGGATACTACAAAGAGAAAGGGCATAAACTTCCCAAGTGTCAGGAAGTAAAGGGCTGTGGCAAAAGTTAGGGGAAAATATTCTCCTAAAAAGGGTAGTTTGACATTGGAACAATTTCTGTTTACAGCCAAAATACTCATACTATGTCAAACAGAGTAGTTTAGCTGTCAGTAATACTGGGGGATGTGATTTCTCTGTAATTGCTGGAGAGTGTACACTACCACCCACCTTGCATGGAGAGGAGAACTTCAGCTTTGGTGAGTGAGGTTTCCCCTTGCCTTCCATTCCTCCAGGCTGTCAACCACAGTTGGGGGAAGCAGAGCAAAAGGCAGGAGGTCTGACAGTTTGGATGTCCATTGGGCACAAGATGAGGTTCAGGCATGAACTTGGCTAACAAGATGAATTTATCTTTAGGGAGGTTGTGGAGTATTCATCATAGGTATTCTTTTAAAAGAATTTAGCCAAGAGCCCACTGGACAGAAACTTAGATGTAGATGACGCTAACTTAAGTAGGAGAGTATTTTTACTTTCTCCACGTTGTTTTTTGTATAAGACTGATTTTAGTGCATGGGTGCTGAGCTAAGTTTGTGCAGGCAACCTTAAATTCGCTATTTCCTGGTAGTTGTAGACTTGACAATGTTTTAATAGTGTCTTTGGGTAAGGAAGGCACACATAGTAAGTGTATACTATCATCTATGGAAACATGATATAGACACTTTTTAAGGTTTTATTCATTTGCCGGGTGATTTTATCCAGCTTGAAGGTGTTTTAATGCACTTAGAAGAAGGGTTGCCAATAGAATGAGTCTGTCATACTGGGGAGTCTGGAACTGGACACAGCACTCCAGACATGTCTCAGCAGTGCAGAGTAGAGGAGAAGGATCATGTCCCTCAACCTTCAGGCAGTGCTTTTCCTAAAGCAGCCCAGGATGTTGTTGCCAGGATCTTCTTCACTAATTTGTTTCTTCAGGTCTCATTTTAAACTTTTGAGCAACATTAGATATATAGTCGAGAAAAGATTTCCTGCTTTCAACTAAATCATGGATTTTTCCCTTTCCAGTCTATAGTAGGCTGAAATAATATTCATTATGTTTTGTGAAGTCAGAGACAGTAACTCAAAAGGTGTATCCATTGGAATGGAGAAATTTGCTTCAGCTGACTCTTGCAAGACTGAGAAATAGTTTGAAGTTGAGTAATTTTTAGGTATAGATTTATTTGGTAGTTGCTTTCCATTTAGTTTGAAGCCTGTACTTAATTCTCATGGTAGTTAAACATCTGGCTAGTTAACACATTTTAGTGGGAATATAAAAACAATATATCTCTGCTGTACGGGGCATGGTTTGAAAGCATTTGAGTCCTAATTTCAAATAATTTTCGATGTGGAGTTCATGCTGTTTGAGGTTTTAGGTGCTTTTGGTTTTGAACGTCTCTGAGGACAATGCTCTGTCCCCTGTCCCTCTCCCCATATTTTTTTTTTATCTTTATCAGATTTTTTGTGTCACCTTCCAGATTTGTACCGAGTCTGCTAAACTTCATTTACGTCAAGAAAGCTTGTATTTTGTCTAGCATTGCTGATCTTTTATTACAAGGTTTGTTTGGGTTTTTTTTTAATTACTTCCCATCTGCTTTTCCCCCCTCATTTTCTTGGTTTTTTTCCTGCATCCTTTTTGATGGCTTACAGTAGAATTTAGCAACGAAGCATGGAGAGTCCAGAAGTTTTGGTTTCTCTAAGATTTTCTTTCTATTTCTTTTTCCCTCCTTCTCCAGCACAAGGAATTTAGGACGAATGGGTTTTGCTTCTTCGGACTATGTCACATCTTTAAGCTGTTGTAACTGAAATGTTTCTTCTGCTTTCATTTGGGAGTAGGTTAAAAACATAAAGGATTGGAGGGTTTGCTACATTATCATGTGGATTCTTGAAACATCTTTTTTACTGTGCTGTAATGGTTCTAGGTAGTTGATGTGGTATTTTTCTTTGCAGATTCATTTTGTCCTGTGTTTATACTGCTAATGCGGCCTTATAATGCTCAGTACAGCTTTCATTTAATTACAAAAAAAGCATTCTTGTTTATGTAAGGATACTTTAAACATGGTGCTATTTCAGTGCAGGTTTTACTAAAAATAGTCAGTTATGTGAGAAAATGTTTGTATTACTTATAATGTGCTTTTTAGGAGTCTCTTGTTACACTCAGTGAGGCTGATGCTGGTTTGTATTTTTTCCATGTGACACGCAGCATAACGTATCTCTGCTTTTTCTTGTGTTAATTTTCATGTAGTCTTGGGAGGGAATATGATCAGCTGCTATAGAGGTTGACATAAAAGTAAGAACTTTAACATGGACAGACCTTAGTACACATGTATTTTGTTTACGTGACTTTTTAGGGATAGACGTTATCCATGTGATCATAAGGTGACATGAAGGTAGAATAACATAATGGATTGTTTACCCTTGTCCTGTAGTTACTGTTCTTTTATCGATAAACTCTGTTGTAGCTGTTACATTTTTCAGCTACCACACTATTCAAATCAATAAGTTGTGTTTAACAGCAGCATTCCTTCTAAAAAGGCATCTAATCGGAGTCTGAAAGAGTTATGAAGAGTCCGCTACTTCCTGTGACTTAATAGTCATTGTCTTTTCTGAGAGTGATTATTTATTAATGTTAACCCAAAGAATGATAAAAGAGGTTTTAAGGGAAGTCCTTTGTTACTCATTTTAAAATAATATCTGGAATAATAAGGAAATCCTAGAAGATGAGAAAAGTGCTGATGGTGTGTCAGTACATGGTAGAAGAGGGCGGTTCTATCCAAACAGTAATATTGTTTACATGATTGTCACAACTTGGGTAAAGTAAGGGGATCCTAATAGAAAATTCTATTAATAAATAATTAAATGACAGAATAAACTCTATTTGTTCAGATAATGAGTTTGCTTGATTACAGTTACTGCTTCTGTATAATAGATTTAAGATTTTGTGAAGGGAGGACTTTAAGGTAAATCTCATTCAAACTTCAAGGCTGTTTAGTATCAGTAAAATAGCCACGTCACAAGGCACTTAATGTCTTTCCAAAAAAGTTTTAAGTAACAGTTTTTAGGAGTGGTAGACTTCCATAAATACTGCTTAGGAGTGATCTTGGGATATAATGTTGAATCATTACTAGTAACATCTGTTTTAAACCCAAGATTGGTAAAATGATAAATAGTAAAAAATTTATGTGGTATTATCCAGTTATTTGTCAAGGTAGGTCTACAGTCTAAAAGACTAAATTAAAAAAGGAGGTCAGGTCTTCAGAACTGAAACAAGGAAATCAGGAAAAGTGGGGCACTTCTGAGAAGCTGCCACTCTAGCAGTGTGTGTCCTGTGGAGTTTGGCTTGCATAATGCTGTCAGTTGGGATTTAAAAAATGGAAGGGGATGGAGAAACTGGAAAAAAATTAGTTTGAGTTAGAATCAAAATTTTGTACAAAGAGACTCTGCTAAGCTTTTTCAGTTTACCAGAAAGAAGAGATAGGACTTGACTGTAGCATCTAATCAAGTAAGGGAAAAACAGAGACAAAACTTAACATACAAAGGCATAGTAATAACTAGTGACTGAAGCCTGAAGCCGGAGTAATTCAAACTGGAAATAAAGTACAAAAGACAGTGACTAGCCTTTCAGACTATCTCAGCAAGTGATGAACTTTTTAGCTCTTAATAACTTGAGTTTGGGCGTGGATGTCTCTCTGGAAGAACTGCTGTGGTTAAAAACAAGTTACTGGTGTCAGAAATTGGTAGCTGGAGAAAATAAAAGGCCTCTGTTTAACAGGAGGTAATTCTGATATGATTTTGTGGGCCTGTCTAGCCTGAAACTGAATCTTCCAAGCAAAAATCATGAATTTGTGGGGATGTTTTTTTGTCAGCCTAAGTTGCATCTCCAGTCTCTTTCTTCTTACTCATCTGCTGCTTCAATCTGCACCTTTGAGTTTGGCAGTACCTGGCTGAACTCTGCTCTATCATGCATTCTGCACCTACAAAATTTAAGATGGTTCTCCTCCTTAGTAAGGATTCATTCAAACTGGTAGGAAATGCATGTTTTCCACAAAATAGACAAAGAATTTAAAAGATTGGTTTAGAATGATTGGTGACTTTTCTTTAGCCCTTGTCTTGGAGTGGTTACTACTAGGACAGAGTGTTTAGGCTTGAGGCTAAACCAAACAATTTGATACATCTGTTCGACCTCATTGAAATGGTTCATGTAACAGGTAGAATTTAGTTTTTTCAAGGACTGTGTTTGGGTAACTTTGCTTAATAGCATGGTAAGTAAAAGCTCTCAGTATGTATGGCAAAAGGATCCACAATAAAAAGAGAACAGTTGTTCCCCCATTTTTTCTCTGCTAAAAAGGAGCTGGAGGTGCTGTGGGATGGCAAGCTGCATAATGCCAGCACTGTGTGCTTGTGGCAATGAAGGCAAACTCAGTCTGCTGTTGTATTGGTAAGGAGCGTACCTAGGGTGCTGTGTCTGGTTTGTCCCCTGATTTCAAGAAAGACGTTGAAAAATTGGAGAAGGGCTTGCAGGTGGCCACCAGGATGATTAGAGTGTTAGAAGGATGATTAGCATGTTAGAGAACTCAGTATTTGGAGAAACGTTCAAGTTTGTAGAGGAGAGAAGGCTTGGAGAGATTTCATCAGTCATCCAATACCTAGAAGGTAGTTGTGGAGAAGTTGTTTTCTGTTCACAAAGATGCGTGGTGAGAGAATAAATTTCATCGGGGTGTAAGAAAAAGAAAACCTGTTATAAATATTAAACATTGGAGTAAGTTCCTCAAAGGGATGGTGGAATCTCCCTAACTGGAAATATTGAGGGCTCATCTTAGCAGCACCCTGGCTTCCCTGATGTAAAGACCTGTAAGGCCTAATGAATTAAGGTCCAACAGAAGGTGGGAGACCGGATCATTTCCAGAGACCTTTTCTGACCTAGACTGCTCTATGATGCCATGGTTAGAGCTGTGAGGTAGCAGGGTTGTGGATTAGTCAGTAGCAGAGCTGTCTAAAGAAGTCTGATTACAGTTACTGACTTAGGCAATTAATGGAAATACTAGATTTTCAATTTTTAAAGCTGACCCAGTAAGGAAAATAAAATATACTTGCCTTGGTTTTTTATCTTTGTTCTTTTTATTGTTTTGTAGTAGAAAGTAAAAGAAGATCTACTGATGCGAAAAAATTCAAAATACAAGCGTGATGCAGTCAGAATTTTAAGATCAAGTTAATTTAAATATTGAGCTAAAAGTATAATGTTTATATTATTCACATTGTTTGTATATATATTTATATAATAATGTAGTGCTGCTTTATGACAATCCAGCAGAAGCAAATCTGTGGACTGCATGTGTTTCACAGGGCTATTTGCTTTGCCTGCCAGATAGCTGAAATTAGCTGAACTTATTGGTTCAGCTGGCCAAATAGCATGTCTCAGGCAGAGGGCAGAGCAAAGACTTTTGAGATACTATATTAGTAAAGCTGGGAGAAATGATAAAATTGAAGAAACAGGTGTCCTACAGCAGGAGAAGCTGTGGGCAGAGCTGTAAGGCAGATTTCTTGAGGCAGATGCTGCTGCAAAGAGGAGGTACGTACACTGTGGGAATTTGGGGTGTTTTAGTCTGATTGTGAAATAAGGTATCTTGATGCACTGATCTCTTCAGTAGCCCTGCATGCTCATTTCAGATGCACATGATTTGGTTCCGCATAGCATCCATTTTGCATATTTCTGTCATCAGAGTATCTGCATTAGATGCAGAGTAGTCAAGTGGGGTGGTGTTACTTATTCCTTGCATGTGCACATTCTGGAAGGTGTTGGAGGAAGCAGAAAGCTGGATGCACCTCTCACCTTTCCCGAGTCTCTTTTTGTCCACCTCCTTACCATGGAGTCTGGAGTAGAATTAGAAATACCTTGCTGTTTACAAGGATCTGGGCTACAGACCTGGATTCACTGCATTTCCAGCTGATTTGTCTGTCTTCTTTTCAGGAGTCTTCAGTTAATGGCAGGCAGCCCTGCTGAAAGTCACACTATTACTTAAGAGTGAAGGGGGAGAGGGAAAAAAAGTGGTTTTAAAGTACTAGACACATATGCATATGTCTGGGGTTTTTTAGCAGCTTTTGATGGTAGCCTAAGCAGAAATCATTTCCCTAGAGTTTTCCAGTCTCTCTCTCTCTTTCTCTCTTCTTCTGTGGCTGTCCTGCAAATTACTTTGGTGTCTCTCCTAAGAGAAGGCTCTTTTAATAGTCTTCGAGTTTTTCTGTGTTCAGAGGCCTTTTTCTCTCCCAGCTGACCCATGGGATTGCTTGAGAGAAGATGACATTAAAAAAAGATTAAAAATTCTGGCTTTGTCCTGTAACTGCTTAGTATGTACAGAGATGAGGCTATTGAGAGTCAGTCTTCTCCACCCCATCTTTCAAGCCAGAATCCTGTTAAAACCAACAGTCTAGTACAATCATCTTAAAATCTCATCCAAAACAGTGTTTTTATAAACTATCACAGGGCAGTTTCAGGTATATTATGAAGTGATGTTGTGCCAAGTCCTTGTGACTTACCCTTGTGATGTGCACTGACAAGAAAATCTGATTCTGTAATTAAAAAGCATTTCACACAACTGTTTTCCAAATAATTATATTGCTTCAACATTTCTTTTTGTCCTCGTCAGCTGAGATGTAGCCCCATGCACTAGTGGAACAACACAATACAAATCTTCCACTGAATATAGCATTATGACATGTTACATGGGCTTTTTCTGAGGCTTCAATTGCAGGTTGTTAGTTCTTCATAAACATTAATTCCTTGAATTTTCCCTAGCATCTGCTGTTTGTGGAGGATTCTTACTGGTCTTTTAGAGGAAGGTGGTGGTGAAAGGGATCTTCAAATTAATGTCCTGCTTATCAGTGCACACTCATCTTGGGTACTGAGATTGGGAAAGCTAGGGAAGGTTCTTCAAAGTTCTTCTTAAAACAGGAATCCAGTGGTCCACAGTTCTGTGTGTTGAAGGAAATCATTCAGGCTGAATGCCCAGAAAATGGGAAATATACAGAAAGAGGTTATCTGAGAACATCATGTGTTTGAGGAGTTGAGTGATGTGAAAGAACACCTGCAAATTCCTCCTGTGAACACAGTTCTCCCAGGCAGCGTTCTCCTGCCTTCACCGCAGGATCACTTTTTCTGTCACCAGAGTTGCTTGCCTGACTTGTTAGATAACTGTCCATCTGCCTCAACAAAAGTATGGTTCTCCGTACGCTTAATTATTGATATTCTGTGTATTTAAGAGAGTATTGTATTATGTATTCGTGTGGTTTAACCCCTCCCTGTAGGCAGCCAAGCCCCCTCCAGCCACTTGCTCACTTTCCCTGCAATGGGATGGGGGAGAGAATCAAAAGGGTAAAAGCAAGAGAACTCGTGGGATGAGACAAAGCAGTTTAATAGGGAAGGCAAAAGCCGTGTGTGCAAGCAAAGCAAAATAAGGAACTGCAGGTATTTAGCTATTTCCAGGAAATTGTGCTCCATCACCTAACGGTGACTTGGGAAGACAAACACCATAGCTCCAAATATCCCTCCTCTTCCTTCTCTCCCCAGTTTTATATGCTGAGCAGGACGTCCTATGGTCTGGAATATCCCTTGGGTCAGTTTGGGTCAGCTGTCCTGGCTGTGTCCCCTCCCAGCTCCTTGTGCCACCCCCCAGCCTCTTTGGAGAAGCAGAAAAGCCCTTGGCTCTGTGCAAGCACTGCTCAGCAGTAATGTCCTGGTTTGGGCTGGGATAGAGTTAATTTTCTACTTAGTAGCTGGTATAGTGCTGCCCTAAAACATCCCTGTGTTACCAACACCGTTTTCATCACAAATCCAAAACATAGCCCCATACCAGCTACTCTAGAGAAAAATAACTACCCCACACAAAACCAGTATCTGTATTCAAAGCTGTTGCTACTACTCTTGATGATCATTTTGGACCTCGTGTTTTGCTGATAAGACCGTCATGTTGTAAACCTCCCAGGGGCTGTGTTGAGGTTGTGCTGCCTCTTTTTGTATTATTTTTTTTATTTGATCATGTTTACATGCATATGTTTATGAAGGTCATTTCCAGCATTTCAAGAAAGTTAAACTGAAATAATTAACATTTCAGTGTGTGGAATCGTGTTGACTCTGCCTTGTGTAAACAACCAAGTTGCTGACATGGTTGGGACGCTAATGCATATAGCTCATAGTCCTCTGCTTTTTGAGCTTACAGGGTAGATAACACTGGAAGGTAGCTGCCGTGCAAATAACCTTTAGTGTCAGCTGCAGTCATGTACTTTATCAGCAAGTTCCACCACCATTTGGTAGAATGCAAAGATGTACTGAGATTCAGGGATTTTGGGATCCTTGCCAGTTTCTTTGTATTCTAGTGGTTAAAGATACTGCTCTTCTAGCATTTATTACTCCCCTCCTGTGCATCTTCCCTCTGGCTTTTTGCAGCTGTATGGAGCGTGGTCTAGGCAAATAGGTAAATTTTCTGGAAATTGTGATAAGTCTTAAGAAGTCTATATTAAATGTGTGGAAAAAGCAATTTTAACTTGAGCAGATCCGGGCAGGCTTTAAGGGTAATGGCAAGAAGCACACACTGCTAAGCTGATCTTCTGGCTAAATTTCTGATCTCTGCAACATGGAGATGGTGTAGCTGCTCATTAACATCAGCAGAACTGAGCAGAAGATAGTGTCTCTGAACCTTCTTTTTGTACAAGAGGTAGACATTTTAGCTGAACTTTTTCAAAAGCATTTAGTCTAAAGCAGACTGGAAATAATTGGCTTTCAGAGCTGAAGTTTGGCAAACCTACAAGCAATTGAAAACAGGGTCTTATAAGTGAAGAAAAGTGAAGTACAGCCTTAATTGACGCAGTTGTTACTGATGTCATCTGTAGTGCCCTAAAAGCAGGAATAGATAAAATCTAATTAGACAGAAAATACTACTAGGATTACACTATGTATTTTTTGCTATGTTCAGCCAATACAGAGAAGGGACTAGAACCAAACTGTCACCCAGCTTTCTCTTTGGAGAAAAACTGGGTATTACTTAGTCACAGCCACACTGCACAAATCTAACGCATACTTGTCCCTAGCTTGCTTGGAATGTCAGTTTACAAAGAATGAGACTCTAATTCAACTGTTTTCTAATAAAGTGGTGCAATACAAAGAAGCATTCTGGTAACTCCTGATCAGATTATGTCAAGATAAACTTGATGGACTTGTGCTGTTTGAAAATACTTGAATGTTTTCTTATGTTGTACTTGTGGGTTAGCACAACAATTATTTATAGCCTTTATTTGGAACGTTTGTAGCATTGACTTAATTTCAGGTATTGCTAATGTAGAGCAAAATCATATACTACATTTTTGGCCACATTTCTAGCTGCATTTACGCAACGAAGAATAACTGAAGTCTCTAGAAATCTGTGTATGAGTGCATTTGCTTAAGAGTCAGAATATATGACACAGTGTCTAGTTTGGTTTGAAGAGTAGCACTATTATATAATCACAAGCTTGGTGGTCCAAACTTCCAGTACCACTTTACAGACAAGAACATGAAATATGTACATACATTCCCTTAAGTCTGTTGGGTTTGGTTGGTTTGGGGTTGGTTTTTTGTGTTTGTGTTGTTGGGGGGTTTTAAATTTAATTAATATTTGTTTGTGAATCCACCAGTTCTGGAGTTCCATTAATAGGTGTATGATAAAAATGCAGCCTTATTGTCTCATGTGAAACCAGGAAAACAGAATATTTCTGCTGTCAAATTATTTTAAGTATTGCTGGGCATTGAGTTGAAGAGGCAAGAATATGCATAAGATGTTTTGTGATAGAATACTTAAGTTTGCATGGGAAAGGAAGATACATACAAATAAATATACATTCACTTGGCAATAAACTTATTTACTGTAAATGTTTCTTTAGGTGAAATAGTCACTTGTTTTTTAGGAATCATGCTTGCTGTAGCTAATGCAAAAAAAACAGTCACAAAAATATGTTTGTAGAAGAATCATCGAAGCAATTGTGCAAAACAACACATTTGAAATAATCTGTATTTATTACAAGAAACTTGATGATGGTATTTGTGAATTATGTGGAATGGTCAATGCATGCAGGTCGAAGATCACTGTGGCTTGAAACCGATGGCTAGAATAAACTGCAATTCCTGCATTTGCCTGTAAGCAACAATTCAGAGAGCTTTATAATTTTCCCACTGTTCATTTCTGCACCATCAGACTATAGTTGATTCGACACCTGTCTGTCAAAGAAAGGAAATCCAATCCTCTCATCTAACTTCTTCTGTTTGTCATCTAGACAAATATCAGTGAGGGATTGAACAAAATGCTGTGTTCACACAAACAATGCATAAAATACTATGTGCTTGTTTCATCCTCATTCTAATATCAAGTCCTCCCTCCAGTGGCTGCTGTAACAGTTTTTTACTTTGTCAAAATGAACTGGAAATTCTTTCTCTAAAAGCTAAATTCAGATTTATTTGTTTGTTTATTTTGGTGCTTCTAGCTTGGCAAGTGAACCTGTTAAGTTATCTACTCTTTCCTCAGTGGCAAGGTCTTCATCTGTTAAAGGACGAAGAAGGGTATCCATTGTACAGACAAGAATGCCAGGGATTCTTGGTCTCTGTATTGATTTATCTGATTAGGGGCTGGGGGTTAGTTTAGCAAGGCAAATCTGTTCAGATAAATTTTATGTTTCTTCACTTGGGTAATAACAAGCCTTTGAGCACCTGTACGTATTTTGTAACTGCCTTAAACTTACCTATACCCAATTAAGAATTTTCAAATGTTGTGTAGGGAGGACTACCCAATTTGTATGACTAGAATAAATTTCACCTGGGCTATCACAAAACACTATCACTGTCATTTTCTAGCACTTCTAATAATTGTAGCTGGAATGGGTTAGTTTCTTTTCTAAGTGATTTACTAGAATGTACATAGTTTTGTGCTGCAAATGTACAGACTGATGATGGACAAGATTTTGTGTTCAGTGATCTTTTGTCAGTGGACTATTTGGAAGCATCTGAGAAAAGTCTTTAATACCATCCACATGTGTGAATTGACATTTGAGTCATTTTAATATTTACATTGACTACGTTATACACTAGAAAATACAAAAAAAAGTCTCTGGTTTTGCGGTTATTTTGTTGATTGCTTTTGTTACGAGTGCTAAAGTGATTAAAGTGTTAGCCAAAAGTTGCACATTTTAACTGAATCATGTCGAGTTGTGTCCTAATTTAAAAAGCAGACAATCTAAACAGAGCTTTCCTGGTGGAGTTGCGTCTTTAAAAGGCTTTTCGCCGTGTACTGTCATTTACCATCAGCTTAGTCTGAACAGGCTTCTGCAAAGGAAGGTGTCAAAGTCTCCTATAGGTCCAACTTGTAGAATGGATTATTGGACTTTCTTGAACCCCGACTTAAAAAAAGCAAACAGCTCCACCACAACCCAAACCCTCTCTAAAGGCAATAGAAAAATAGCCTTTATTATGCTTTATTTATTTTTAGGGGTTTTTTGCTGCCTTTACATTGAACTACTGTTACTTAGAAGAAACCATTTTGGGGTTCTTTATTTCAGGTGTAAGTATTAGGGAGCCAGTATTATGGTTGGTAAATCGTATTGCTCTTTGTTTGAAAGTTACAAATTGCTACAGAGATACAGTTCATGCAAACTCATCTATGATAAAGTGTATTGGGGAGGAGAATAAAACAAATTGGTGATGACTGACAGATAAAACAAAGAACCAAAAAAGATGAAGGGAGAAAGAATTCAATGCACAGAAGTCTTTTTGTTGGGAAGGAAGAAGCGCTGATTGTGACGTGGTAGTTTGCTCCCTTGGTGTCAGATTTAAGATGAAAGAGATTGCAGATTTGAATGTCTGAGTTGCCTTCTGTGCAATAGGAGAAATTTAGAAATATATTTTGCATGTAAATTCTCACCTTGAATTTACTGAGGTTTGTTCTATAGCTAGTCATTTATTCTATATGTTTCAATGCCGATAATGTATTGCAGAAATCACAGTGGTTTAAAACTGTGTGCTCCATCTAGTTTTACTAAAACAAAACTGTGTAGTACAGTAAGAACAATAAAATGGAGTTAATTGATGAAGAAAATCCTTAAAGATTCTGGAAATTCTGTTGATTATGTTTTGGTTTTTCTTGTATCTTTTACATTCGACTTACAAGTGTGGTGCTTCTCCAAAAGGCTTATCATTTACTGATGTTACATTAGAATCACAAAAAAGAATCGATTAGGTAGATGTCCTTTTAGGATTAGGGAGAAGTTAGTATTCATTCTTGTGAACTTGAATCTTTGACCAAACTTGATGTTGGAGTGTGTGTCACACTTTGTTGTAAAATGTCTTAATCCAGGATGGTGTGATGAGACTTTAGAGTGTGCAGTATAAGTTTTGAAGGAGAGGAAGAAGTTAAATTTTAGCTTACGTGTCATAGGGGTTTATAATACTCAGGAAAGTTGTGCTTTTGGAACAAGTTCTGGGTTTTTTGTGATGCAAGCTGTAGCAAATGAGATCTGTTGAAGTACAAGTCAGTAAATTTGTTAATTTCCAACTCTTGTTGATTTTCAGATTGTCCTTCAAAGATTAATGTACATTTACCTCAGTATTTTAAATCTGTTGACAGTTTGGGTAATGATGGCTCAGCTCCAGCAAGGAGGCCCAGATGAAAAAGAGAAGACTACTGCATTAAAGGGTATGAGACTTTTTGCTTTCTTTTTAGATATATTGACATTCCAGAAACAATTATTAAGGAAAGGAAAATAGTTTGATGTATCTATGGGTTAGAATCTGGGAACTGCAATACTGGAAGAGACTATTAGTCCATCTATGCTAATGCTTTTTGCCTAATGGTGTGTCCATTATCACTATTTTCATAAGATGATATTAAAAAAAAAACAATCTGTGGTAAGGAGTAACAGAATAAGATATCCATTAATTTTTTTTTTATTTTCATAATTATCCTTTGAGAAAGTTGACTGGTGCTTTTGTGTTCGTAGTTTCTGGGAGTTATCATTTAATTTTTATGCCACTTATGCTTTATAATTATGCAACTATATTACAGCTTTTAAAAATCTCTTTGACTAGAATGTTAGCAGGGAAGACATTTTCGGGACATTGATTTCCATGTTGATTTTATAAAGTTTTCTTTCTATTGTGTGTTTTTAAAAAATAAGTGGACCTAAGTGCCTTAGCAGAGTAATTTTCTTGAGGAAAAAATTAGTTAAATATATGAGATCTCTTAGACAGTGGTTTTCAATTTTGAAAGTACATGGAGTCGGTTAGACCTACAAGTAAGCTAACCAAACATTGAATTTAATGTGCTTGCATCACACATTTACTGTCTAAATTGTCTTTCAAAAAAGAAAAAAGAATATACCTTGCAACTCCAGTGTAAAAACTGGATTTCAATGAAAGTATTATTAGAAGTATATATTCTGTTATACAGTGATGGTCGATGGTGTTTCTTCAGTTACAGCTGTGTTTTTGTGAAATGTTTGGTGAAAACCTATGTGATCCATTTTTCAAACCTTGTACTAATTCTGTCAAATTAGTATATTTTGAGGAAATTATACTTCACGTTTGGAAAAGCAAAACTCTGATTTTATACTTGGCATTAATTTGATCTTCATTAAGAACTAGTGTCCAAGAAATATTCCACATAGTGAAGACTTTCTGTGAGGATGTTGTTTTCTTCATGCGATCTAGTGAACTCCCATGGAGCTGTAGAAGGTCTCCTGCAGATCATGCAGTTTCGAGCTCTGTTGAGCTAGTCTCGAATTGAGTTGGAGAGTCCAAGATCTTAGATGAGAATGGTGGATCAGATCTTGAAAGAATCTCAAAGTTATAAGAACACTTTAGCCAATTTTAACGTGAAAAATTGCAGAGGAAGAAAGTGGCTGTGTCGGTAGTTGCAGCACAGACCAATTGCAGTCTTCCTGAGTGACTCTGATGGAAGCTGTAAATCACGACAACCTGTACATACTGCAGATAAGCTTAATGTAGTTCATATAGTATTGCCCTCGCTACTCAGGAGATAGATATTTTGTTATACAGTAACTGGCACTTCTGTGTAAACACATTTCCAAATAGGTCACAGTAAGAAGACATGAAAACTCTGGTGAAATTAAATTCTAGAGGTGTGGTGTGACTGGAGTCTCTTCACCAAGGAGAGAAAGATGTGCTAAAGTCTGCTTTCCTACCTCGACGTTGTGAAAGTACAGAGGAAAAAAGGGCATACTTCTTACATCCCGTTGTGCAAAACTTCTTTGACAAAGTTCTGTTCTTTCTTCTGTCATTTGGTTGAGGACCAAAGCAGCTCCCCCAGAACTTTTCAAAGGACAGCGGATAAGAGCAAGCATATGATTGCTTACGTGAATTGCATGTCACGGGACTTGCTATTAAACAGATTTGATGTAAAAGTGAGCTATGGTTGAGAAAGTGACATTTAGAAAACTTCCAGTCAACGTCCAATGTTATATAGCTCTTTGGATAGCAGAGAGATGCTCAGGTACCATAGTATGGATTGGAGAGATGTTGAATTTCAGTGGCCATACAAGATGGCCTTTGGTCCTCCAGCTTTAACCAGTGAAATCACTTAGAGAAGGAGGAGCTGCAGACAGTCATATGGATGCTGGAGTTAATATGTGAACCTGAAGAGTTATAAAAGAGCAGGCCAAGGAACTCTTTAAGAATGTTGAAGCTAATTTTCAGTACATTTTAAACACTGTAGAAATTTCAAAGGATTAATGTACCAATACTAAGCTTAGGTAATGTGTAACCTATAGGCTTGTCACTGGCAGAAAGACTAAGCAAAAATAGTGATACAAAACCTATTCAGATAATGATTTTAAGTAATTAGAGGATGGAACTGTAGTTAATGTCAAACAAAGCAAGTTTAAAGAAAATCAGTCTTTTCAAACTGTTTTCTTTCCTTTGAGTTACAGCTTTGGATGGTAAAGGTAATAAAGCAGTATACTTGGAATACTTAATGCATTTCCTTGGTAGTACATGGTATCCTGACTTATGAAGCAATAATAGTTCAAAGTCAGTGTAGCATTCCTTAACTGAATGTTTGTGTGGTCTTCAAATTCATCTACGTGGAAGCAGGAAAAATATTTCAGTGTAATCCTGCTGAATAATTTCTGATGACTTTTTTATTAATAATCAGAAAATATGTTGAAAGGAAAGCATCGGGTTGTGTGGGTGATGAGCAATGAGGAGAGGATAAATGATTGTACACTATTATCTGTGTATGCAGTAATTGTTTAGTGGTTAGATGTAAGTAAAAGATGTCCCTATATGTTTGCCTCTGGTCAAATATAAATCCTTCAATCTAGGGTAAAGAATGCAGACTACACGTATTTTAGTGTACTTGCATTAGTGAATGCAGGCTGTACTAGGTTATACCATTCTGGTCAGAAAAGGACGTGTATGTCATGGCTTGCTATAAAATGGATGGCAGGTTTTTATTGGAGGAGGGTGGCTGAGAGAAGGATTCAGATAACTCAGTCTATTTGGGTATCAAAGGGAAGGTTAAGGAGTGTTGTGATCACGCAGCTGGTAAATGCCTGTGAGGTGACGTGCATCTGATAATCTGGGCTCTTCAAGAAGGCAAACAAGAATGTATCAATGACTTGATATTGAAGTTAGATAAGTTCATGTTAAAAGCATGATGCATACCAGAGACATATTTCTAACACTGAGGGTAATGAATCATTTAAACAAATCACTATGTCTTTGGTGGCTTCTCTGTCCCTGGACGTTTTTTGATCAACATTAGAGATAAATAGGTAGGGAAAGAAAGAAAAAAAGAAGATATACTGACAGTGAGGCCCAGCTTCTGAATCTGGAACGAGATTTCCCATAACAAAGTCCTATGTAGATTGTCCTTCTGCCCTTAAGATCTACAAATCTGAACAAACACATTTTGTCAGTGATAATGGTGAAATAAAAAAGACATAGCATGCATTATGTAATTTTTCTTTTCCTTTTTTAGATTTATTGTCTAGAATAGACTTGGATGAACTAATGAAAAAAGATGAGCCACCACTTGAATTTCCTGATACTCTGGAAGGATTTGAGTACATTTTTAATGAAAGTAAGTCATATATGCTTTGTAAAGGCTATACTTAGAATAATGTTGAGAGGTTATCAGAACTTAAAATTATACCTTATAAGTCCCTATTAGAATTTCACACTTTTCTGTTAAGAATAAAATTGTAAGCCCTAGTGTTAGCAGGCTTGTAATTCTAGCTAAGTAGTATTTTTTTTTATTTCATGAAATTGTCACCAAAATCCCTCATTTTATACAATACTATATGTTTATACTGTGCATACTTTATGACTTCCTGTTTTCTGTTCCAGAAGTGTTGATACAAAAATTCTGAAAATTATTTCTGTAGCATTAGCATTAAAAAGCAAGATTAAAGAGTGGTCACTCATTTAAGAAACACTTTATTTACTTATTCATTTTCATGGATACAAAAGAAGTTATTATTTAGATAATAATTTATGCCAGCTATTTCATTAATACCAATAGGAAAACACCTATTTATATTAATGGAAGGATAAGCAATGTGATAGCCTGTCTCTTACTTTTCTGGTGTGGGTCATGGTTTTGCGTTATAGCTAAGTGTGTGATGACTACAAGTACTTGCAGCTAGCTGAGTCTGTGTGTCGAATGAGTTAGTAGTATTTATAATTTCCAGTGCATACATTTTAAAATCCAGCTGAGAAATAAGCCTCTGAGCTAAAGTAATACCAGGCTCCAGGAAATGGCTCTTTTAAGATTGTTTGAAACCTGTAGGACAAATGGGGACGTTTACAATTCTACTTCCTTGCAGTGCCTGTTCTATGAACAGAGGAACTTTAGTTTCTAAATCTGCCAGTCTTACATCTTCCACTTTTAAAGAAAAAAAAGAGCTTTCCTTTAAATGGTAGTCATTTATGCAACACTTAGCTTTTTAATACCCTGATGGCTTTCACAGGAAGGTACTTAGAGACTAAAAGTGTCATGAAAGTGATGCTCTTTCTTTGATGGGAGGGGTTCAGCTCTGTCACTTTTCAGCTCCTTATTTTTAGATCCGCACAGTGTCTACTGTCTTCCTTACTGACTTCAGAGTTAATGGTTCATATGTGGTTGGTAAAAAGGGATGAAATTTGAATTTAGGGGAATGATGTTTTAGAATGTGTTACTGAATATTCCATCACTAACCTCACAGCCTGGGTGATTTCCATAGAATACAGCAAAACCTATTACATGTGCTACTGGTCAGCAAAGCAAAAAGGTCTCCATTTTGCTTTTGTACATTTAATTCAAATGTACAGTTGGGTACTCTTATGTCATAATCATGCTTCTTTTATGATGGAAAAATAAGGAAGATTTTTATTAGTTTTAAAGAATCTGAAGGAGACAAGGGTTCCAGAAAGCCAGAGAAAAGATATACCAGATATTTGCTCCAGTTTACTTCTGCAGAGGGCAACTGTGTACTATTGATGGCATACTTGAAAGTAACTAGCTGAGAAGGAACAGCTGAAGGTAGACTTGTAATGAAAATATGAGAAGAAGGATATTTGGACCTGAGACAGGGATATGAAGTTGAGAAATATTTCTGTGGTGTCTAGTCCATGAGGTAATACAGGTCTGGAAAAAATATCAAGTAAGCAGATAAGCATAACTATTAGAGGTCCCAGATCTTAAATATTTTATTTAAAACATCAAGAATCAAAATGTGAAGGTCCTGAATAGGTGTGAGCTAAGTTAGCAATTTCTTACTATTCAAAAGGAAACATTTTCCTGAGAAACTTTACCTTCATCATGCAGACATTTCAGCTTTCAAAGGAGATGCTTGTACATATTCCTGTTTTTAATGTTTCTCTGATTTACTGCAATTTTGTGATGCTCTGAGACCATAATTTGGGTTTTGTCTGATAAGCTGAAACATTACTGGTCAGATATCTGCTTTCAGCAGTTTGCTTCTTATTTTGTTGCCATTTTATTATTACTGTTATTTTAACTCAGCCCATATCTTCATTTGTGGTTGAGTATGCTCCTAAACTTTGCTATAAACAAGGCCCAACTGCAGAAAGTTATTTTGGAATCTAAGAATAGCATGTGGTTTCGCTCTGATCAAGCATTCTGCTTTGTTCTACTGTTGTAATCTCAGAGTACCCTGAATCTAAGAGCTCTTGCTTGATTGCACAGTGCCTAGCAGTTGAGATATTTACCTTAATTGTGGATGTGGTTTTCTTCAGATTAACTTAGAATGTTGTTAATCTTGAAAATAAATGTTTCCTTTCCTTCCAGCCTCCAGCCCAATTTGTACTCACATTTCTTCATAAATGCAGTTGTTTTTGAAGTAGCAGATTTGTAGCTACAATTTGATCACCTAATTGACACTGCAGATCAAATATTAACTGCTAATGTTTACATTTCAGCGTTAATCCATAGCAAATTTGCAAAGCAATTTGACATTTGATATCTGCATGTAATTTCACTGTCATCACTTGTGTTTAGCTTTATCTAGCAATATATACCATTGAAGGCGAATGCATTTTGTTGTTATGCTACAATTGTTTTCCTTCAAAAATACTACCACCAAAAGAGAAGGGATTCATAATAGCCCAATATTTAGATGTAGATTTCTTTTCAAATCTACAGCAATTAAATGTGTCTTTTAGTGAAGAAGTATATTAAAATTTAATGATTTTGTTTGTTTTACAGAAGGGCAGTTGAGACACATAAAAACTGGGGAGCCATTTGTTTTCAATTACCGTGAAGATTTACATAGATGGAACCAAAAGCGCTATGAAGCTCTTGGAGAGGTATATTAATTGTGTGCATGTATGCATCCGTATATGTATTGGTGTGCTGTGTTTTTTGTTGTGTTTCTCTGTAAAAAAGATAGTTTCAATTTTATATATATTAAGAAAGATTTAGTAAGGCTGCAGTCATATAACAAAAGGTATTTCAAGATTTGTTGCATGTTTATGCTCTAACAGTATTTTCCATTATTTGCTGTAGAGCTTAAGATGTGATTTAGACTACAATTTGACTTTATGTGTTCAAAGTAGAGTATAATCTAGATATAATTATACAGTGCAGGATTTTCTTTAACTTTCTTGTCAAGGTGAAGCACTGAGTACAAAACTGGCTGTCCTGGTTTCAGCTGGGGTAGAGTTAATTTTCTTCCCAGTAGCCAGTACAGTGTGTTTTGGATTTAGTGTGATAATAATGTTGATAACACTCTGACGTTTCAGTTGTTGCTAAGTAGCGCTTATCCTCAGGTAAGGATTTTTCAGTTTCCCATGCTCTGCCAGCGAGCAGGTGCACAAGAAGCTGGGAGGGAGCATGGCCAGGACAGCTGGCCTGAACTAGCCAAGGGGATATTCCACACCGTAGAACGTCATCCTCAGTACATAAACTGGGGGGAATTGGCTGGGAGGGGCGGATCACTGCTCGGGCATCGGTCAGTGGGTGGTGAGCAATTGCATTGTGCATCACTTGTCTTTTTGGGGGTTTTATTTCTCTCTCTTTTTTTTGTTATATTCCTTTTCATCATCATCGTTATTGTTGTTGTTATTATTATTGTTATTATATATTTTAATTATTGTTTTTATTATATTTTATTTTACTGTCATTATTAAACTGTTCTGATCTCAACCCACGAGTTCTAATTCTTTTTTTCAATTCTCCTCCCCATCCCACTGGGAGCGGGGAGGAGTGAGCAAGCAGCTGTGTGGTGCTTAGTTGTTGTCTGGGTTTAAACCACGACACTGGCATTTTACTTTATAGCTGAAGGTGAATGTATTGGCTGGTTTTCTTACGTTACCAGAAGATACCAGGAGCCACTGGATTAAGTAGAGCTCTGATGATTAATTGATTAAATATTTGTTGATGTATTAGATACTTGGATGTTACTGGTACTTCCCAGGCTTTTTGTAGGGATGTTGTGGATGTAGTAGATGTAGAAGCAACTGACGGTGGTTCCTTTTCCGTGTGAAAGTGACTTTAATTTCAGTGCCATGGTTATTGCAATGCTTTAGCAGTCAGAGCACTGACTTGAGAAGAAAGGCACCTGATCTCAGTGAATGCAAAGCTGTCTGCTGAGGTCTTCCTTGCACTGTCACCACCTCCCGTGCCCAACAGAAAGAACAGCCTCAAAACCCTGACCTCTAGGTAGTAATGCTGCTCACGTCAGAGTGGCTTTTGGAGAAAGGAGATGCACAGCTCTGTCTACAAACGAGAGTCTTTTTTCCCAGAGACTATGTAATGTTGCCCGGCAGTTTCTGTTGGAATCATTATGGCATGTCATTCAAGAACTGCCTTTGCCTCATGGCTTGTCTACTTTCATTAGTGTTATTGGTTTAGTAAGGATAAAACACATTTATTCCCCACTTACTATTTCTGTTACATCAATTCAGACTACTCAGAGATATGTTTGATTGTGCATGTTTAGACATTTTGTCTTTTAAACTTTCTTTGTTGTCGGGGTTTAACCCCAGTGGGCAGTTAGCCCCTCACAACCACTCACTCACCCCCCACTGTGGGATGGGGGAGAGACTCAGAAGAGTAAAAGTGAGAAAATCGATGGCGTGACAAACAGGAGAAAATCTGTGGGCTGAGATACGGTTTAATAGGTAAAGCAAAAGCTGCACGCGCGAGCAAAGCAAAATAAGGAATTAATTCACTGTTTTCCATGAACAGGCAGGTGTTTAGCCATCTCCAGGAAAGCAGGGCTTCTTCATGCATAATGGTGACTTGGGAAGACAAATGCCTTATTGGAAGATAACTCCAAATGTCCCCTGCTTCTTCCTCCTTTCCCCCAGCTTTATATGCTAAGCTTGACACTATATGGCATGGAATATCCCTTTGGTCAGTTGGGGTCAGCTGTCCCAGCTGTGTGTGTCCCCCCCGCAACTTCTTGTGCACCCCCAACCAGTACACTTGTATACTAAAGAGCAAAAAGAAAACTAAAATGTCTGAAGTGACAGCCAGTCCTACACTGTTGCAAAGGAAAAATAGTATAAAGCATCTTGATTGAGTTTGCAAAGGGAACAGTATAAAGCATGTTGACTGAGTTTCTTGGATGGGTAAATAAGTATATACTGAAATATATCACCAAATGGTTTCATATAGTTTGTCGTGCTGCCAAGAGTGCATTTGTTAAAGCTGCAGAAATACCTAATTACACGGCCTTCTCTAGGTATGGCAGGATAGGCTGTGGGAACTTCTGTAGGCACTGAGCGTGCAGGCTCAAGGAAGGAGCGCATGGCAGAAGACTCTGCCCGTCTTGGTTAACAGGAATAGCCCTCCATCTGTCCTTAACCAGCATCGCTGAGTGAGGTATGGCCCAAGAATCCCCACCAGCATTAATCTGGATACTGCCAGGCTGAGAGAAGTGGAAGTAAGAGGTTCGGTGGAGAGCAGTACACCAGGAGAGGAAATAAAGAGGGAGCTTCGCGTGTGTTCAGTGTAACACCACAGGGCTGTGCGGTGCTGCATTTTTACACATTTAAATTTAAATACATGCACTCTCTTCTGTTACAGAGAGTTTCTGGTATTTGAGAATAATTGCTCAAATGATCCCGATTCTCAGGTAAACCATAGTGGATTTTCAGTGGTGCAGGTTTTACTTTTTCATTCGGGTAAAACGAAAAGCCGCTGCGGGCCAGACTGCTGTGACTTTAGCAGGACAGATAACAGGGATTAGCCTGTCTCCCAATTCCTTGCTGAGGCTCCCAAAGTGGCTTTGTGATGGAGACGGCCTTTCTGCTTGTGGGACCGCGATGAAAAGCTGTTGTGGACCCTGCCAGGCCCCTGCTGCGTGGTGGTCTGGTGCCCTGTGCCAGCTCGGCCCCTCCATTTCGTTCAGGGGACAGCTTGGGCTCTGCGCTGGATGTGTTGGAGGTGCCCAGCTGTTGAGCACTGCTTTGTCCTGCCAGAGCTTTGTTACTGGGGATTGAAGAAACCTTGCTTTTTACCTCCTCCTCCTCGTTGTTCCTGCAAGAACTGCGGCAGGGGAAGAGATGATGGGGGCTACTCCTGCTGCTTCTCGCATCCTTTCACCTCAACTGGGTGTTTTTCCAAAACCGGGAAAGTGCAGTAGCCCAATCCGTTGTATTGTCTACGTTACCTGATACACATTTCTTCCAGATTGGCACCTATTCCATGGTCTGGCTGTGCAGACCTTTGTGAGTGCCTGTATTGTTCAAATATCCCCGTTTTCCAAGTAAATGGGTTGGACAAGATACAACTGTAAAGATTAGTATGTCTCCATGTGGGTTCCTGTGCCACCACACCTTCTTGTACATGTTTGGCAACATCATCAAATTCCTTGTTCTGAGCATCCGAATAGTGAGTGCCACAGCTTCAACCCATAGTAGTACGAATGACTTTCTGTAATTTTTGGTTAACCAGGAGGTGGGATGTGTTCATGGAGTGGGTGCCTTATATCTGTGATCTGTCTTGTGCATTTTTTGCCTTAGTTATAGTCATTCTCCATGTTCAGGTTTGAGTGATCTTTGAAAATGCACTTTGTTTATATTGGTAGGTAAAAGGCAAAAAAGGTTTGTGGTCAGGAATCTGGCAGGGTGAATCGTTCTGGTTTTTATTTGTTTTGGTTTTTGGAGAAAAAAGAAACTCGTCTGTGTTTGTCTGTTGTCTGCTAGGTGCTTGATACTACACAGTTCTTCCAAAAAGCCACAAATTTATAAATGCTCCATTGTCTGGTTTTGGCACTATGAGTGTTTATACACTTATCTAGGAATACAGGGGAGGCTGACCAGCAAGACCCTTGGCATTTGTTCACGTAGATAAAACCTGCTTTTGTGCCATAGAATCGTGGGTCACTGATGTAGATGTTGAAGAGTACAGAAGCTGTATATTACCCTCTGATTAGTCATTTTGTAGTCTGGGCTAAGATGTATTTAGTAATCTGTGATAGCTTAAGAAGCAGCAGCTCATATAATTTATAAGGTGATGTAGTAAAATCTGGCTTTAGGCCTTTGCATTGAAACATCATCCTTTGGCTTTAGGAGTTCTCTAATATGTATTTGTGGCTGAACATTTATGTAGCTGGACATACAGTGAGATGATAAAGTAGCTACACTTGTATCATCGGACAAAAGTGTTTTATGTATTCAGTGTTTCCATTGTCAGCTCAGTCATTGTATGCTGGTTTTGTAATTTTTAAAGGATATGCCCATCCTGCCCAAGGCAACTTTTTTTTACTGTACGTATATATTGTGGGCTGCTTTTATTGCTTTTTACTAATTTTAAGAAGTGGGTGTACTTTCTGGCCCTGTGTTACAGCATCATTCTCTCTTTCTTGGAGCATTAATAAATTTCCATTTGGTAATCCATGATTTTTTGCTGTTAAAAGTAATGAATACACTATCTGTGATGTTCTGCCATTACTCTGGCTGTATGGAAATTGATTCTTCACAAATTACAATGGTTCGTCAACGTCTCCACTTCTTACATCTCTTTATTCTTCATTCATTGATCTGTTATTTCAGGCACACAATTTGTTCTGCAGCCTCTTGATATGTGCTCCTAATAGACAATTTAGTGAACTGTTCATAATTTTGTGATTCTGGTTCAGTCATTGCTATTGCGGCATTGAATTTTGTGGAGAGCCTCTCCATTTGCTTTTTAAAAATTAAAATGGCAACAGAAGTGCACAGAACATGGTGTTGCAGCTGCTTCTAACTGCCGATTAATCCATGTGGCAAGTTTGAAGTACGATTGAGAACAATTTTGTGACAACAGTTCAGTTGTTGCAGGCGTACCATTCCAGTTCAAGGTTGAATTATTTTAATTTCTTTTTCTGGCCAGAAGTTACAGAGATTTGGATTCTAGGTTAAACTCTGGGTTAGACTCACATGATACATGTCTCCTTACATTTTAAGTAGATGTCTGTGTTTATTGCATGTACTGCACTTTCAGTTGATATTACGGCTACTAAAATTGCCAACAGTCAGCTTCAGCCGCTGCTCAATCATGACATTGAAATTAGCTGGAATTATAAAGAAAATACTGCTAAAATCTGTTGCTGGGATTTAACTATCCATTTTGCCAGTCATATAGGTTTTGTTCATAATGAGATTTCATATGAAAAAGATTATGTTGACATTCTCCTTCCATAGTCTTAGAGTAAGCAGAGTCTCCCTAGCATCAGTAGGCAGTTATTGTCTGTCCCTCTGCGTGTCTTTTACAGCTCTAGCTTTGGGTAATTATAATTTGGTGATTGCTTGGAGGCCATTTAATACTTGCAGATGTTTTTGCCGTCACTAGTGAAGAGACTTTTACCTGTACTGACAGTTTGCTTGGCTACCCATGTCTTCAAATAAGTCAAATAAGATTTGTAAATATGTAGATTATAATGTGGGCTGTGATATACGTGCCTCTGCTGTGGTCCTGTTCAAGGACTACTGTATGCCATCTCTTGTAATAGCAGCCTCCCTCACCTGCAGAAGCATATAAGCACGTAGCAGAATTGTGGTTATTTTTTACAGTTACCACACCATAGCACAAGAAAATATCTTATGTTTATGAAGAACAAATACGGAAAGCAAAGAAATAGAACACCTATGTCAGAAATTCCTTGCACGTTTTATGTATGATAAGATACGGTTAATTTTACATCATCAGAGAAGTGTTGTCCCACTAAATAAACTGCTTTAAAGTATGTGCACAGTGTTAGGTCCAGCTCGTCATAAAGTAGATTAACCATCAAGGTTAATATTTGTGTGGGGGAACAAAATAAGTATGTAGAATTATGACAATGACAACCCATAATTAAGATCGCTAAGTAGTAAAATGGGATATTTTTTTTTTCCAGATCTCCTTTAAGTTAAAGAACAGCTTGGTCTCAACATAATTTAAAAAATAAGCGTTCACCTGCTACTAATTTCCTCCTTGGTTGCAAAGAGCATTATTTGTTTGGATGACTGAGAGAAAGAAGCTATTTACATAGCACAAATGAAAGCATAGAGCAGCAGAAGAGGACATGTAAGTTAATGAAGAAGGAAGCATTAAGTAGTCTGCATTTGAAAGGGTAGCTTCTTACATGAATAACCCAAAATCTGATGATAGGCTGCACGTGCACCTGATAGTACTTAAGGTCCAATCTTGCAGCCGAAGCTCATGTGAATAAACTCAATAGGTCTGATCTTGTGAATAAGGGCTGCAGGATCAAGTTCCAAATAAAATTTGCAGATGATTAGTAGAAATCCTTACACTCTAGTTTCAGTTTCTTTGCACAGACAGTTTATCATTAAACATTCCAGATTTTCTCTGGCTAGTGAGACTTTATTATGTGCTGCACACCATGGATTAAGCAAAATTATGTTTGTGTACCTTGACTTATTACTATGTATTTGCTGTTAGTTATTTAGTGGTTGGAAAAATTTATCTTACTGAGAGGACAAAATAAATTGATAGTGATGTAATATATAGGCTGGTTCATGGACATTTGCTTTCATGGCATGCTTGCTTGGCCAGGGCTGTTGAAAGTTGTTGTTCTGTTCAAAGAGATTAGATGCCAAATACTTAACAGGTGTCTGTTGAGTGCATGTGAACTGAATTTTTTCAGTGTCTGGTATTACGGTCAAGTAAGGGTAAACTTTCATGGGGATAGCAAAAATCCTCACTGAGAATCTAACAAACTCTTCCTAACTTTATGGCCTGTTTCAAAGTTAGAGTGAAAGCATCTAACTGAAATATTTCCCCCATCCTTATTCTTGAAAGTGGTTAAAGCCCATTTTGGGTGGTCTCATTTGGAAGTGATTTGATAGTGCTATTTCTGTGCATGTCGTGCCCCATCTACTAATGAATGTTGTAGAAGGTTTTTGCTTTAGTAAAATTTTACAGTGGAGTAAATGTTGCAAAAATGTTTAAGAGTTGTACTATTTGGACAAAAATAAACAACTGAGCAGAAGAGAGAGATTGGGCAAGATCTTTAAAATAAATTGAAGTGTAATCTCGTTTCTTACTAGGCAGAGAAGTATCCACATGGAATAGAGACTTTTGAATGTACCAATTGGAGGAAGAGCGTAAATGACACCTATCACTTTTTGGACACCAAGGTCAATTGTAAATGCAGTTCTTTAGGAATCCGTGCCTCATTGGTTACAGAGTTTTTTCATATTAACTTGATTATTTTCAATTTGTGATAGGTAAGTGTGAAACAGAAGCATGACACAGAAGACTTTAAGAAAACTAGATAAAGCACCTAAAGATGGGGCAGGACATTGAATTTCTCTCTGACAGTAGTTCTTAAGCAATAAGTAATACATTTTCATAAGGTTCAAGTCCCTGTACTTCACTCATTTTTGAACCAATGTCTTTGATAACAGAAAGAAAATGCTAGTAGGGGCAGCACAAAAAAATCTAAAACATGTATGTGTACTGTCTTTAGAATTTTAGAAAGATTTCAGCTTTTAACAATCTGTTTATCTTCAGCGTTTCTTTTTGGTGAGTGAAGTAGATGGACAGCAAGGATTGAAGACTACTTAATAGTACCTAAGGAAATTTAAATTTAAATATGAATCTTTGTTGCATGCAATATATTCATTTGCATATGCTAAATCCGCTTTCAAAATCTGCTGTTTGTGAAGACTTTTTACTGGAATGATTATGTCAGATGTGCTTCAGTGAACTCTTCTAGTTTGTAGGCAGCAATTGGCAGTAGGTTGGTTCATCATAGTAACATGACAGTACTCGAAAGGTTCAGAGATAGTTTCATAATTATTGTTAGCATGATTCTTGAAAGAAATGATGAGCATCTCATAAACCCAGATGGGAATTTGTTACATTGTTGATAAATGTGTTGATAAATGTGTTTTACATTTTTAAATTGATAAACAGTGAAAAGCAGAGAAGATACAATAAGGCAGATGGTTGTTTATAAAGCACTTGCAAGTTGCTGCAATTCAAAGAATGGTACTAATTGTTAAAAAGAAGACAAAAATTGGAGTAGGGGGAGTGTTTCAATGAGTTAATCATGAGCTTTTTAAAAATAAAACCTTCAGCAGCTTTAGTTCAATTAGAACCATTCTTGTCATCCTGGGTTTATATGCAAAAGTTTAGACTCTCAGTTCTTAATAAACTTTTGTACCAACCGTTTTCATGTAGCTGAAATTAAAAATACAACTAATCCACCTTTTATCTAAATGTATCCATTCCCTTCTTTCTCCTTTTTCTTGTTGGGAAAAAAAACCCAAGATTTATTGCACAGTAGAATAATTGGATTATCATTGGTCTTATTAATCATTCCTACTTAAAAACAATGAATAGAGTAGTGAACTCCAAAATCGGTGGAGAGTTTGCAGCAAGGAAGTAAGATGGGATATAGTAGGCTTATTTTTTGTTAAAGAAGTGGTGAAAAAAAACTGGCTTTTGCCAGCTAGGTGACTGGAAACAAATCTATTTAAGCAATGCTTAGGCAGAATACAAATCAGCATATGTGATGAAACCAGTTGGTTTACCTTTGTCTTGTGAATGTTCAGTTCTTGTTTCCATCCGTGATATTAGAAGTTTCTGTGAAAGGCAAAGTATTTTCCTACTGTTACAGCAGGAGTTTTTTGTAAACCAGAGATATGTAGATTACAGCTTTCATCAAGCAACCCTTTTAAAATATGTTTATTTTACCTCAGTTGCAGAACTCTGGAAGAGTTAGTTCTCTTTCACAGGATTTTCAGCTTTTCCAAGATAAAGAATTTAACACTATCTGTGTTTTCAACAAGAGACCTATATCTTTCAGTTTTCTGGGAATATTTTTATTAAAATTCAGCCGAATAGTGATATTTTTTAATAAAGCTGTATCAGCTGTGTCAGTCCTTAATAGGAGTAATTTGAAAGGAAAAAAATTCAATTATAAATCAATAGAGCGTTGTATTTCTGTATGTGCAAACAACCTAAAATTACTTTAAGATGCTCCAGCTGCTCAATTCATTAACTCAATCACAACTGAATTTTGGTATCTGTTATCTTCTGTTGATCACTGCAAGCAGAAATACCCAGTTAGCATGCCTGAAGCTGTTAGATGCAGTTACGACTATTAAGGAAGATCAGTTCAATAGGTTGCTTACTTAGGATTTTGAGAGGCTTAATACGTAGTTATTCACCTTAACACATGCACTGTCTTGTCTGTAATGATTCAGGAAAGCATCATGCTCCTCCACAAATGGTGTCAATTCCTTCTCACATTCAGGGTTTCCAGATTTGCCTCTTGTGCTTTTTGGGTAGTTGCACCTCTTAACTCTTTCCAGCATATCTGCCAAATCCTTGAGTTCCTCTCTTGAGTGATACCCTATGTTGTTAGTGATAATATATGACAGATCTTTGAGGAGAAAAACAAAGAATTTTTCTCTTTTCACTGAATTAACTGGGGGTGGGGGGGTGTGTGCATATGTTTTTTGTCTTCTTTCCAGCAGTGTAAATTATATAGATGTTATGGTAGCTTTCTTTCACTTCACTGTAGATCTGACACACCATAACACGGGATGGAAGAAGTATGTGAAAATGTTTGTAATTTCTAGAGTCAGGAGTTCAGCTTCTGTCCTCATTTCCAGTATATATGGCTCTATTTTAAGTGGCTTTTTTAAGATAAAACTTGACATATTATCCATCCCAGTTGGAATACATGTGAGACTTTCACATAGAAGTACAAATAAATGTGTAAAATGTGTTTGAAAGTGGTTTTGTTAAGTTCTATAACCTGAACTTGTTATTAGACATGATTAATTTTTGTGCATTAGACATGTACTTTTGTCATGTGCTGATATTTAAGCAACAGTGGAAAATACTAAATGTAAGAAAAGGGGGTGTTTGTACATTGTAAGCTGCAGTTCTATGTGAGACATCTTTTTCAATATTGTGTGTACTTTTGCTTCCATGAAGTTGGTTAGAAAAATACAAAAAATATAAACGTAAATGAAAATTGGAGGCTGAGTATTTTATTTTCGTATAATATTGATATAACAGGCACAAAGAGAGTGTTACTGTAGTTGGTTGTGCCATCTGAAGGTTGTGACATAAATGAAAGAAGGAAGTTACTCATAGTTCATGAAGGTTGTAGGAAGGCAGGAGGTTCAAGCAAAAGAGAAAAATTTAGGACAGGTAACCAGAAGAAATTTTTTAATGGAATTACTTGGAAAGTGCTAAGCATTCTTACTGCTTGATCTTCAGGGGTTTGATACTCAATTTCCTCTATGCCATTAAATGTATCAAGATTGATTGTTACAGTTGATCTCAATTTTTCAAAAAACATGTTTGGTTTTTTGCCATTTTTGTTGAAACAACTTTTTAATCCTGCTTTACTTGATACTGTGGAAATGCACATCAAATTTTTTGAAGTGAACGTTTCTGTTGCTGTTAACTTACAGAGGCTTTCAACTTCTAAGTTAAAACAAATGTCGTTTTGTGTATTAGTTAAAAACCGGTATGAAACTGCAGGTAGCAATGCAGGTGGGGAATAATGCTAAAATAGCTGTCAGCAAAATAGAAATGATGAAACTCTAAGATAGGAATTGCTTTTGTTGTGGCAGAATGAAGTGTCAAAAGATGTCAGGACACAATGCTGATAGTTGCACAAGTTCTTCAAGGTTTTTCTTCAGCTTAGAACTTCATAGATCTTTCATTGAGGGAGGGATTTGGCATTTTTTTTTGCAGAAAGGGGATGCTTTTCACAGAAGTCAAACTGTTCACTGGAGAACAGTGTACTCGCCCTACCCAACACTCAGGAGATGCAAACTGAGCTCCTTCAGTGTGTGTACATCCATATACATATGTGTACAAATGTTGCTATTTCTGCGAGAGCAACTACCCTCAAAGTCAGCATGTGTAAAAGATCTGAATGGCCAGAATATCATTTAAATAAGTGGCCAAGATATAGCAGAACTCATGAATCCTTTTCCAGTATTACGGTGGTATGTCATTACGTTTGATAGGCTGAGGATTACAGCAGTCAGTGTAGGGAATGCACCTTTGGGGAGTTTCTGCCAGCCAAATGACTGGTAAGTATCACATGCGTTACTAAAACATAAATACAGTAAATATCACATGTGCTGTCTACCTGAATTAAGCGCAGAAGGACAGAAGCGAGTCTCTCTGTCATATGTATAAAATGTATGGACAAGATTGATCATTGTGATCCATACATGCTTGTACTTGTGAAGCTCATGCTGGCATGCACTATTATAGTAATGGCTAAGGACCATATTTTTCTGTTCTAGACGTTCATGTGGGCATAACAATGTCCCAGCAAAGGGCTACAAGAATTTACCTTGTGGCTAAACCCATTAATGTGAAAATGGGCAATGTTTTTTTTAGAATTTACCTCTTGATGTGTCTTATGAGAGAGATCTTTGTGAGGGATGAGGAAACCTACTTGGTTCGTCTTTAGAGCAGAGGCACACTCTCCCCAAGCAGTCAAAAATTATGCGTTCTAGAGTTCAGGACCATTAGATTGAACTCTTATGCCTTTATACCTGCAGGCAGGAGTTCAGCCATCTCCAGGAAAGCAGGGCTCCATCATGCCTAATAGTGACATGGGAAGACAAACGCTGTGTTGGAAGATAACTCCGAATGTCCCTCCTTCCTTCTTCTTCCCCCAGTTTTATATGCTGAGCATGACGTCCTATGGTCTGGAATATCCCTTGGGTCAGTTGGGGTCAGCTGTCCCGTCTGTGTCCCCTCCCAACTTCTTGTGCCTCCCCCAGCCTCCTTGTTGGTGTTGTGGGGTGAGGAGCAGAAAAGACCTTGTCTCTGTGCAAGCGCTGCTCACCAGTAATGAAAACATCTCTGTATTATCAACAGTTTCCAGCACAAATCCAAACCATAGCCCCATACTAGCTACTGGGAAGAAAATTAACTCTATGCCAGCCAAAACCAGCACAAGGTGGTATTGATATCTTGGGTATGTTTAGTGGTGGTACTGGTTATTATCTTAGAATCACAGAATAATTTTGGTTGCACCTCTCAGGATTCTGCAGTCAACTCCCCTGCTCAAAGCATGGCCAGCTTCAAAGTCACATCAGGCTGATCAATTAAAAAATTGCAGACTGCCTTTAAGCAGGAACACCCTAACAGTGAATGGTTGCTACAGAGATCTATCTGCGTACTCCGGTGGTGGAGCTCCCTGGTAGATGGGAGACCCAGGATGAAACTTGTTCCTGTGAGGTGTGAGTGAGATGACCATGGTAGGTGGGGCCAGGCTCATACAGCTGTGAAGCTGGCCTCTAAGGGAAAAAATGTGCTGGTTTCCAAGTTTTGTAAGGTGGTCGGAGGTAATGATTCACTGAAGTTTTGTGAAGTACAATATGAAAGCTTTGGAAGAAGCACCATGAATCTTACACAGCTGTTAACCGTTTGTTCGGGAATGGTACTGAATGTCAGACTGTTACGGTCAGGACGTGACATGACTCGGAGAAGAAAGAACAGTTGCTTGCTGTATCAAAGCTATGGTTCTGTCATGTGCTGCTGTTAGTATGGATCCTGCTGCCTGCTCCCAGATTCCTCTGTTATTCAAGGTTTCAGTTTGAGTGCATTTTGCCTTCCACCAGCTGATTTCTCAAGGCGCGTGTCATGATGCACTTGAAAAAGTATTACCTGATAGCATATATACCCCTGCTCAACCCCATTGTGTTTGGCAAAAGTGCACTTTAAGAGAGTGTGTGCCTTGAGATCAATTTATAATAGAAAAGGAAACAGCTTGTTTGATAACATGAGCTTGTACTCATAGCAGTCAGCTAGGAACAGAGCTCTCGTTTGTCCTGGGTTTCGATCTACTGTTCAGTTTACAGTGTCACGCCTCTTCTCACTGAAGTATTTTGGGAATGTCAGAGAGCATTGGATGCTGCTTTACTAGGGACCAGGTAAGGATTAATCATGAAGTGAGAGGTCTGATCAGTTCTTGCAGATGTCAACATAATTCAGTGCTCTTGGTCACCGTGATGTCTCATGTGGAAAAATATTTCCAGATGTGTGTGGTTGTAGGTAGATAAAATTCAAATAATTTTCACAGTGGATACATTGAAATCAGCTTGTGGAAATGATCAAGGTGCATATTGAGTTGCAAGTATATGGCTTCGAGTTTGATCGGTTCTACATCAGTAAGCTAAAACTACAAAGTAATAAAATAATACCATTAATATTTCCTTCTGGAACAAATTTTTCTTTGTACAGATACAGTATGATTGGATATTCCAAAGTAAATCTGTAAAATGGTTCGCTCATCTTTCTGTAAGACAATTCTGATCTCAGTTCACAGTGTGCCTAAGTTTTTAAAAATATCTTTTCTTCCACTGTCTTCTAGAAAGTTAGAATCTTTGGTGAAATGCTCACTATGGTCTTGTGTTTATAAGTTTCTTGGGCTTACCTTTCCACCTCTACAGGAAACCAGTTGAGGATATTGTCAGATGCATTAGCAAGCAGAATTCATTTGTCTGCAGTATTAAATGACCTACTAATAATTTTTGACATAAAAATAGCCTGTAACCCTGGAGACAATATGGGTAAAGTGAATAGAAATTAAGTAAATCATGAGGTGAATACAGGTCAGAAATGAAGGCTGATGCACATTTTTAGTACCGTTTCATAAAGATTTTTTTGGACAGGCTACATTCAGTAACAGAAAGGGTCCTAACTTAGATTGTAGTAACGTAATTTTGGGCTGATTTCCAGCGTTCAGGAATGCATATGTTCTTGATCCTTCATTACAACTCATAATTTTAGGAATATTGTGTTGGGAAAATAAGGCACATTAGCCAGCAGCACAAATAGCAGGAGAAGCCACAATATTCATTTCCCCTCAACCCAGCCAAAAACAGATTATTTGGCTGACTATCAAAAGGAGCAGCAGTAATTGTTTCCAGTATCAGTGGAGGCATTTTGCTGCTTAAAAAACCCAAAGCTTCCATTTCATTAACTCAAGAAAAGGCTTGGTCTCTGCCATCAATTAGGGGACAAAAATGGGATTCTCATGGCAAGCTGTGTGTTGCCGCCTGCCCATGCCTTGCTGTTGCCCATGAATTGCCGCAGGTGCTGCCAGGAGCTCCCAGTGCCTCTGCAGTAGTTGCTTGCCCTCTGCAGGTTCTGCTTCTCCTGGATGTAGGATCAGTCCACAGGAGCAGTTCCCCATGCCCGAGGCACGAATGCAGCAGGACCTCCTGTTGTGAGGGATGAAGCGCCCAGGAGCTCAATCATGTTGGACCCACCTTGTGAACACTGGCCAGAAGGTAGTCCCAGGTTTACAACTTAGTCTCTGTTTGTAAAGGAGAAAAATGGGAAGGGAAGGAGAAGCATGGAAAACAAGATTATAGGCAAACGGTAGATCGTAATGCGATGACTTGGCTTGTCATCCTGCTTGCTGCCAAACTCTGTAGTGACATGCTGGTCTCCTTCTGCCTCTTCTGTCTGGATTAGGCCTCGAGCAGAACAGAGGGGGAGCACCCATCAGCCTGTGTGCCCAGTGCCCAGGTTATTGACTGACAGTATCACTGGCGATGAAGACGCTCAGTCAGTATGTGGTCGCAGCACCGCATGTTGTATAGAGCAATAAATACGATTTTGTAGTTGATGGAGGGCAGGTCATCCTCAATGCAGATTGTCTGCTCTGTTCTCATGGCATAGAAATAATTGTACCAAATTCTCTTGTCATAGAACAAGTTGCTTTTAGGCAAAAATCTGTCTGATTCCTAATCTCACCTTTTCATTTTATTCTCTTGACTGTTACTTGTGTTCACTTTATTTTATCTGATACATGGTGAATTTAAAATGTCTTTCATGTGTCTTTCTATTTTATAATACCCTTTCACCGAACACAGAATGCTGCACAGAAGTCTGCAGGCTAGTGGCTGTGGTATAATTATAAATTGCACACAAGCATGCTGCTCACTGTTGTTGATGTCCATTTTCTTTGTCTGTATCTAGGTGATAAAACTGCCTACTTAACGTTTCTGTGAAATAGTATAAAAATTACAGAAACTGGATGTTAGGAAGAAGTTTCCTTTTCAGACAAAATTTTGATATCTTTGTTCAGTAGGAATTGTCATTACTTCCTACTTGGTATATTTGTTACTGATAACTACTGCATTGAACCACTTGTCTAATCAAACACGGCTATTCTTCCACATGCCCCATCCCTCCAAAAGAGCAAAGGATTCCATCACCCATACTTCCATTGGGAAATGGACAAACGCCAACATGAACCAGTCCTGGTCACATGGTTTATAAATGGACATGAGAATAGGCATTTGTGCAGTATTTTCTGGCTCAGGCTGTTTCATAGCTTCACAGACTTTTTAGAAAAAAACAGTTATTTAGTTGGACATGCTAAGTATTATACTGTTTTAAGGCAAAATTTCCACTAGAGCTTTTGAAATGTCCCATATGACAAGAAAAAAGGCTTTTCTTCTCACAATATTTGTATTCAGTAGAAAGTCAAAGACACAGCTAATATGTAAAGTTTGCATAAAATCATAAATTGTTGTGATCCTTCTTAATCACTGTCATGTTAAGCAATTTTATGTGTCATTGGACTGTATCTTGGTGGTTGGACTGAGAAAGATGTGATTCCTTCCCAAACAAAGTATGTAGGTAAAATTCATTAAAACACAGTAAATTGTAGTGTACAGAGCTTCACTATTAGCTCTTTTTCCTCTTCTCCCAGTACTTGTGCCCACATAGCTTAAAGTGAAGTACTACACTGATGTGCTGTCTTTGGACATGTGCATGCTGCATGATTGGCTACATTAGTTTTTCAGTCATAATTTCATAGGAAGAAAGGATCTGCTGTGGTTTTGGACATCATCGACATAAATATTCATGAGCAACTAACAATATCCTTACACACTGTCCTCTTACAGTAAGTGAAGTAGTATGGGCTATGAAGTTTATTTTATAAACCTCAGTTACCAAGAATGTTTCTTCCTCACAGGATTGTTTTAAAAATGAAGTGGAAAAAACCACATAAATTAACCTTTCCAAATATGATTTAATGAAGACATTTTAAATAATAATTTATTTCATTGTTGAATTAAATGGTTTCCTGTATTTTCCACAAGAGCAAAAGTGTCAGGTTTTTACTTGTCACATATGAAGCAATCTTCCTTACCCCTTAGTCGAAAGTTCTCCTGGCATTTGCCGTACCTGGAGTTTTTTGTGGTTTGCTCGCTCTTTGAGTTTGTTTGCCAGCAGAACACAAGGCTAGGTTAGATAGGCTCAATCATGTGGACTAGAAAAAGGAAATCTTTTCTTGAGAAACAGTGAGGAAAAAGAATAGAAAAAGGTTCATCAATGTCCAAGGTGTTTTCTTAACCTTCAGCTTGATACCCCCAGAAGAGACGGTGCCTTCAGGGCAGGTTTTTCTCTCCTTAAGGGGAAGTTTCTTTCAGACTGCTAGGTATCATAACCATAGACTAGAAAAGCAGAAAGAAAGCTAGCCATTTCTCTTAGAAGTTAACTGCAGGCTTTTGTCAGTTACTCAAAGCAAGTGAGGGTCCTGAGTTTGCCCCTTAAGTATGCGATGAGTTAATGACCCCGGTTCAATCTATTTGGTTTACTTGACCTAGTAAAAAGAGGTGCAGGTATTACTTAATAGTGAAACTATGAACATTTTTGTGTTTTGTGTCCTGAGGGTATCAACTACTAATTGTGCCAAGAAAAGAAAAAAATAAATACTGCTAATCGTCAGTGCCATGGCCCTTTTCAGCGAAATTTATGTAAATCAAATTTATTTTGACCCACTACTCTTCTGGAGCGTGGTGGCAAAATGGTTAAGACATCTTGCTATGGAAAGAAGGTGTTAATTTGAGTTCTGCTCTGGATTTACATAAAATTAAGCCTTCAGTCCATCTGTGAATATTTATCTGGTCATTTCTGCTGAGAAATCAAAGGTGGCAAAATGAGATGCTTGACACATCACTGACTTTTTTGTCTGTGGCTACAAAAGCTGGTATGCTTTAACTATGTTAATCTGATATGTCAGTTGGGTTTGGCATGGATTTTTAACCTTTCAAAACTGCATAGCACCACCTCTCCACCTAAACTATATTTTTTTCATTAATAGTTGGAATAATCAAAACTGCTACTGCTCTTTCTTCCAGATCCCTTTTCATAACTCGTCTCTAATATGAAATTTAGAGGTAATAATCCTAAGTTTTAGTTCTTGAATTGGAATATTAAAACATGCTCATAAGCCTCATTATATTGTTCCTCTGTTACTCTTTTGGGCTTTTTTTAGTTTCCTTCTTTGTTTTGCAACCTTTTCATCCTTTTGTTTCTTATCTCAGCTTGGAGATAGAGGTCATGCTTTCTGCTGATGTTTAATTGCTTATAGCACAAGGTGCTTGATTGAAGCCTCTGCTTGGTACTAATACATATATATGTATATGTATGCATATTTTAAAAGAATTCAGAATTTTCAGAAGATGGGTTATGTAATTAAGCCATTTCTGAAGCCAAATAATTGTCAAGCGATTTCTAAAATGAGAGATGCTTTCTTAAAAAGGAAAAAAAGAAAAACAAAAAATAAACCAACAGGTGTCAGCAAAGACCATGTAACAAAACATTGGGTCAAATCACATCAACAGTATATGCTGCCTTCATGACAAATCCCTGTTGTTTTTCATTTAATTCTCTCAAAAGATCTTGAGATCCTATTTGTGATCAGTCAACTCAGAATCCAGAATATCACACCCATGTGTTAAGATTGAATTGAATTGCTTTCAGTAGAAAACGCAAGAAATCCCTTAGAGGTAATGTCAATTCCATCTTAATGAATTGTTCTCCCACACTATAATCCAAGTGAGGTCTTTTGTGGATTTTTAAAATGCCATTGATTCCCTCCCACACATCCCCTTAGCTTGCAG
Source organism: Haliaeetus albicilla (assembly GCF_947461875.1). Taxonomy (NCBI): domain Eukaryota; kingdom Metazoa; phylum Chordata; class Aves; order Accipitriformes; family Accipitridae; genus Haliaeetus; species Haliaeetus albicilla. The sequence goes on along the minus strand of NC_091516.1, from coordinate 69,975,798 downwards.
TGAACAGGGCCTTTAGAAAGTCCATTCAGCTTTTAGGATTTTTTGTTCTGGCATGGTGATGGTGGATTTTTTTGTTTGTGCCAGTTCTTAGGTAAGTCTGCGTCCAAAAGCAGTATGTCAAAAAGTTCCTTTGCATCTCTCATTGTTACTTATTGGCAGGTTTGTCACTTGAGGGTCAAAATAAAGCTCATTCAACCAAGGCTGTGGCAGCCACAGTAGCAAGCCTCGGGTCAGTCCCACCACTTGAGATTTGCCGCAGGGCAGTCAGTTGGAATTCATTTTGCATTTGTTTCACTGAACATTGTTGTTCTTACACTGCGAAGAGGAAGAAGTTGTGGGTAGACTACTGTTTGTTATAAGGATTGTTTCCTGCTCGTGCTCATTTTCTCTTTTTGTGTTAAAGTGCTTATTACCAATGAGGAGACAAATCTTATAAAACAAGAAAATCCATTACTCATAATGGCATTGCTTCTAGTGGTTTATACTTGTTTATTTTTAAGATTAGTGATAAAACCTCCAACCTGTGTACACTGCCTTGAAGTTCTTAGAAAATACTAGTAGTGCTGAGGGGCTTAATCTCTTAGGCTGAATTTAAATTATTTGAAAATAGTATCCTTTCTATGCCTGTGAAAGATCCATTTCTTGAGAAAGTTAGATTCAAGAGGTTGTAACCTGTTATGTCAGGTCTGAATTGATAGTTGAAGGAATTTTAGAAGTCTGGGGAGCTGATGGTGAATCTCTTGCTGTACTGTGTGAAGTCAAGTCAAACATACTACTTTAGGAAAAAAAGAACACAAAGACAAATGAGGGTGATTTTGGTCTATATGTGGATTTGTCAGGCGAACTGGTAATGTTCAGCTGTTACACATTTTAAGTGCAGTTCTGTCACGGGGTGGGAATTGACAAGTGAACCTAAGGTTGAATTTTTTCTGCATTCTCTAAAGAAAAATAAAAAACCTTGCATTTTCCTTTACTTCAACTCAAAGCATAGCAAATTATGTCTGAGCGAGTTACTGTACAAGGTGGAGGTGTTCAGACTTCAGTGGCTTCTGAGCATGTCTTTTTCAGTAATATTTTAATTGTAATTTTTTCCCTTCTTTTTTTCTCTTTTTTTCTGTAATATATGTTTATGTGGGAAATTAAACTGAGGTTAACTCATAAGGTTAATAGAGGAATAATGAACTACTAATGACACTAATAATGTACTAACCCTTTTTATGATATGACTTATGAAAAACCAGGAAGTCAAGCAAGAAAGCAAGCACTATCGCGCCTATGTTTTATTAGCTACAATCTCCTTAATTTTAAATGCAATATCTATATCATTCGAGAAAATGTGGCCACTAATAAAAACCTACAAGCAAAATTATTGCCATTAGATTCTCCTACTCTCTGCACTTCCATGTAGTTTGAGAGCTGTCTTTAAAAATTAATGAGAACAAGTGATCTGATAAGGTGTTTAAGGAGTGTCGCTTCACAAGTTGACATCTTCAGAGGCAGAAGCCTCCTATCCACTGAGTAAGTGTATCATTGCCAACACATCTCACTCTTGATGGGAAGTAGCCTCTGTTAACTTTGAGAGAGTAGTTCTGTCTCCATTCGCTTTTAGTCCTTGGAGCAGTGAAAAGCAGTAACAAGAGTCGTAATGGTGGTGATGGGGTTCTGTTTGTGTTTTGAATAGCTGTGAATGAGGAACATGATGTGGGAAATCGCAGATCCATCCAGCTGGATCTGGTCCACCAGAAGAATGTATGTAACGAGTGATTTGCTCCATTTCCCTTTTTTCCCAGAAACCTGCTAGAAGTGTGTAGGAGCAGGCAATGATGTGGACAACTTGGATTAACAGCTTGCACTCCCTTATCCTTTCTCCAAGGTCTTGTAATCCGTCCTCCATCACGTGAGTGGTTGAAATGTCAACTGCTCACATGCGCTTTATCCTTTGTCATGTCACATGTTCTTAATTCTCTATCATGTGTTAACCATACACCAGCCATTTGACAGGGTTGTTGGCGTTTTGGTCATGAGGGATGCGCATATGGGAGAAGAGAGGGACATGTGGCGTTTGATTGTCTTCAAAGAGACTTTGTGGTTTGCGCTAACTGAAGCGTTCCTCACATCTGTTGTGAATCCATGAACGTTTGTTGCGTGGTAATGATTTCCAGTGACTACCGATAGGTGCCGGTTTAGAAGCGAAAGGCCACAAATCACACGGGCCTATGCCATTTCCTTAAATTGTTTTTAGCAGAGAATTCACTCTTGAGAAAACATTTTGCAAGTTTGAGTAGTTTACTTTGTCTTTTTCTTTTTTTTCCTTCTGCAGTAGGTTTGCTGTTCTGTTCGTGTACATATTCTAGTGGTAGGTGGAGTTACCCATGGTTGGTTTTGAAAGTGGGAGCACTCTCAGGGGAAAAAAAGAGAATTCAGAGGGCTTGGGTTGTAAAGCACAGCAGGAGCTGGGGGACTCGATGAGCAAGGCTCAGTGCACTTCACTGCATCCCAGCATGGTTTTTGATGTGGTATGTACTGAATCAGCTCTTCTGGATTAGGATGTAGGTGTTATGAAACAAGTCATTGAGTTGTGATCTGTTGTCTGTATACCTGGCTATCTCTGTTACAAAAAAGTTCACCAGTGGGTCAGCTGCAGTTCTGTTCTTCCTCTTGTGTGCCAGGCTGGTTCTTGACCTTTTTGATATGTGTTATAAGGCTTCTTTCAGTTTCTTACAGACTTAAAATTGGGGTATATTATTTTAAACTGAGTTATTTTGGAGTTGCCTCCTTGCTTTGTGAGTGTGCTTTTGGTTGTCCTCTTTTCCAGGCTTTTGCTGTTTAAAGACCTTCAATACTTAGTGCATTGAAGAGTCTCTTTGGTATTTGTCTCCACTTACCATGTTGAGGCTTCAGTACCTTCAGGACTTTAACTTTTTTAACTTTAACTTTAAACATATTGGTCTCGATGGCTCTTAGTCTTTAATTTCTCCTTTCACATAGTTGTATGCAGGTATTGATCTTTTGATCGTGTCGCTTCAGGATGGTGTATTGCAAAGACTTTACAAATTATGCTGCTAACAGAATTTTTCAATGCTTTCTGGTAATTGAAAACAGTCCTGAAGAAAGTCCTCTATATGAACAATATAATCTTAAAAGAACACAAGTCATATGAAGCCAGGACCTTGCCAATGACTGTGTACTACAGTTATGTGTACCAGAACTATGTTTCCACCTGGAGTTTCAGTTTTGCTCTGCAGACTGTGTGCAGCATTATAGTCTTGGCCACCATTGTGCAGAATATTTAGCAGTGCAAGGGTAAAATCTCAACTCTGTCATAAGATAATGTACTTCTCTTTTCTTTCTGTGGTCTTCTCTGTCTCTATCCTTTTTGCTAGCCATCCAAGTCATCAAATTTAATTTCTCTATAATTAAAATAGGTTATGTTCCGGATCCATATGAAGGATCACTGTTCATGATATAAGTCTATCCCCCAATTATCTATAAGACTATTGAACTTTGCAGATGTCATATTTGGGGCCACTAGCACTTTGAAAAGGTACTTCTGGAGGTATTCACACTGTTAATGTCCATCATAAGTCAGAAGACTGACTGTTTTAAGCTCCTCAGAAGGGCAGTTGTGAGCACTGAAGTTTGGTTCCTGTCCTGAACCATATGTATTACTGCTCTCAACCTTGTCCACAGTAGGTGAATGAAAACTATAACAAGGAAATGGTAGCAGAGATTACGTACTCGTGTTTTTAATATGCCCAGGATAATCCACTGTTTTTACTGTTCAGGACATGTTCTGCTCGGCTGTGGTCCCTGCTATCATCAGCCTGCCTTCATTCTGGAAATTTTTCTAGTCTGACAAAAGTAAGAAAAGCTGTGACTTCATTTAAGGCGGAAGATCCTCAAGCTTATAGGAGGCAGGACACTGGCTCCTCAGCTGGCTGGGAGCAAATTGAAGTATAAGCCATTTAGTTCCTTTCCAAAGAGGACCAGTCTATGCTGGGAAGAAAGTTTCTTCTGTCCTACAGTTTGAATACAACCTTTTTGTGGGATGGAAGTGTTAGGCTAAGTACCTTTTTGTGGTTGGAAAGGATTTCTCCCTTGCTATCAGAATAGGGGATGAGAGGCATGGAATTTTCTAGGGTTTGTGTTTGGGTTTTTTTTCCCCAGTTCTCAGAGCAGGCAATAAGAACACCTTGATACTGCTTAGTTCAGATACTTACCCTATTTGGGATGTGTTTTCCTAATAGGCTGCACTTGGAAGTGTATAAAGAGCAGAGATACTGTAAAATGGGGTTGAAGTTTCCATTGTCTCATACAAGAAGTGCAACACTACCATTTTTTTTCCATTCATCTGGCAATTAATTTCATACACTCTGGGCAAGCCTTACTATTGGTTCTTTTTCCTTTCCCATCTCAGACATGGTGCTGCCTGCTCACCAGCAACCTTATTACCTTGAATTACAACGCAGCGTACTGCTTAAGTGTTGGTACACCTTATGAGTTGCAAGAGCCATAGAAAAAGCATAAATATCCCAGGTTAGTATGAATAACATGAGTAGAAGTCTCTAGCAAGTGTCACAGTTTGCCTTGAGAATGGCTTGTACTGGACAATTTGTTGCGTGATAGTTCCAGATGAGTTATTAACACTGGACTGGATTGAACAGCCTTTGTCACTAAGTACCTGTGGTCATGAGCAACCATATGACCGATGATTAGTCCAGGAGAGTTCATGGAGTGTAACCATACTCACCTTCTCATGCTAGAAGTCACAAGACACTTCTCAACATCCTGCAATGGTTTTCTGATCTTAAAGATAAAATACCAGCATACGCAAGTTAATACTACTACTAAAAGAAGTTGTGGCTATTTAAATTGTATAGATTTGTAATAGTAAGTCTAACTAGTGCTATATAAATAAAATGGCACAGTTCCCTTCTCTTTTTAATGCCTACAGAAAAGGTATTTTAAGAGTTAATTTTTCAAAATTACAGATCAGCCATAAAATCACAAGAAGTAAATAAAAGCATAAAATTCCAAATGTAATGTTGGATTTGTAGCATTTTCAGTACTTGCAGCCATATTCCTAGGTCAGACAGAATGGTGCTAGATTTTCCAGGCACATCCATGCTAAGTGCAGGAAACCTGGCCATTATGATGATGTTTTCAACTCTGGGAAATTTGGGGCTTTGATGCTACTTCAAGATATCTTGTGTATCACCTTCCATCCTTTAAAGCTGACAGCATATGAGCCATTGCTAGGATATCCCTGAACTTGTTGATCTTCTGCTGCCAAAAAAACCCTCCTGTGGTCTTAAACTGGGGAAGTTTATGGCAGTTTTTCCTCAAGTCTGTCTGGGCCGTGGAGACCATCCAGGTGCTGAGCTGCCTGAGGATCATAATCTCACACTTTGCATCCAAGCCTCCAACCCACTATATCTTTCTTCATGTTTACTCTTATTAAAAGCTTTCATTAGGTTAAGTCTTTGCTATACCAGAATGCTCTACTGATTTAACAGTCCAATTTTTAAGGCTGATATTGCTTTTTATTTTATTAGAGTAGTGCATAAAGAGCCAGTTCGGATCACAGCCCCATTGAGCCAGGCTGTGGAAAAAATGAGGCAAGGTTTACTTCTGCCCTGAAGACATCACAGTCTAAATAGATGAGAGAGAATAGAAGAAATAGATACAAACACATAGCTGCAAAAAGGGGTAGATTTTTGCAAGTGGTGTCTAAAATACATTTGCTTCATAGCAATTTTTTTATCTTCTGAGTGTTCTTTTAGTGGTTTTGATGGTTAGTAGATGCCTGGATTTAGAGTGAAAAATAAAATTTCTATGTTTGAGGCCATATTATCATTATACTCATTTTAATGTCTGTACAACATCGGCATCTGAGACTGCAGGAACTTAACTGCTTTACTTGTTGGCATTACACTGAAGTTGATTTCGGTGAACCATAAAAAGTTTGGCCCTGAAGGTAAAATTACACTGTATGCATGTTCCTAACATACTGCTTTGGGGATAAACATGTCTTAAATCAACTCATCGCTCCCAGCTAAATTCCTTCTCCAAATGCAGTTTCCCTGTAGATAGTAATGTTCAGTAAGACTGATTTTCTTTAAAACCATAAAGTTTTTTGAACATAATTCTATCAATAAACATATTTGAGCAGGGTAGCAAAGAATTCACATAATCCTAATAAAGATTTGGGGTTTTTGTGAAAGGAAGGGAGGGGCACGTGCCAACATTTTTAATTAGCTTTCATCAGTACCTCTAATTTGTTCGAATGTGTTCCAAACGTTTGCATATTGTGTTTGCTCACATGTACATAATGAAAACTTTTGGACTTCATTGAAACTTTATTTGGTAATTGTGCATTTGGAAAATTAAAATTGAAGTTTATGATACCCTGGCTCCTACTTGCTCAGTTCATAGTGTGTTGTTAAGATGCCATCACTTGAGAGCTTTGTTACAGCGACGTTTCTGTTGTGGCTTAATATGCTGTGGGTTCAGATGGCTGTAATTGTGGCCTTGAGGGGTTGGACTAAAGAATACCAGCTGGGTTTGTACCCAGATATTCTTGGATTAATATTTTGGGACTTAGATCTTGTCCTGTCTGGAATTTAAACATAATTCTCCAAGCTTTAAAGGGAAGGCAAACACCATTTGAGGCTCTTAATGAGCACTTTTTTTCCTCTTTAAGTTGCCTTTTTTTTCCTTTTTTTTTTTTCTTTTTTTAAACTCCTGTAGCCAGTGAAATCCAGGCAGTTACTTCCAAACTGTTTTTACAGCCCCATACGGACAAAGCGCTTTAGTTTGTTCCGCAGCTTAATTCCCAAATTAATAATAGTTAGAAAGTTCTTACATCTGCATCTCCATTTTTCTTAGAATATATAAGGGTAAAAAAAAATTTCCCTAGATATTAGGCAAGCCTTTGAAGTGTGAACAACTTTGTTACATTTGAGACGGCAAGTCTTTCCTTGCGACTAGGTTGATTTTTTTTTGGTTGCTCTTTGAAATAATTCCTTTTGTTTCAGGTCTAAAATTTCAATTTTATTTCTACATGGAGACAAGAGACTTAAACTCCCCCATAGTGGGGAATCAGTCAGGGTTTTTCTTCTATTTAGAAACCTTTGACCCATTCCTCTCCTGTTCAGTGAATAGAAACGGCAAGACAACTTGTGCTGAGGGTGACTACAGATCTGCTCTCCATGTAGCTCATGAAGTGAACCTGCAGGGAAGAGGGTTTCAGGAGTCCTGCTTATGGGAAAAAAATGCTTTTAAAGTATTTTTTTGCAAAAGAGAGCCTTTCTTGTACCCCTGAGTATATATTAATTGGTTATAATCCTTAGTTTTGAGGCACATAATTATTCACACAGCAGCACGTGATGGATTCACAGGTACAGTTACAATTTCTTTGTACTGGCAAGCAGCCTTTTCTGAGGGACAGAGAGGAACTTTTTGTGTAAAGCTTCAAGTTCTATCATTAGTTGTGTAGTAAAGGATTCAGATAAGTGGCAAAACATATACAAGTGCTTAGCAGTTTAACCAACTAGCTGTTAAGTGGTCTGCCTGGATATTTCATTACTGTAAGTGGTTTGATATCTATTTGCATTTCTTTTTCTTTTTTTTTTCTTCCAGATCATTACTAAATATGTTTATGAACTACTGCAAACGGAATGCCACTTGAAGAAAGTAACTCTCCCAGTAAGTATCTTTTTTTTTTTTTTTTTTTTTTCCCCCCCCTCCAAAGACGTAGTTTGTTTGGATCTGTAAAAATCATAGCCTGCAATCCAGTATTCAGATGTGCCAGGGGTCTGTGCAGGGCATTGTCTCAGGACACTGCCTTCGCATGCAGCATGGTGTGCATCTGAGATGTGGTTCCACCTCACTTCTCATGTGTTTCATTTCTCCAGCTGAGCCTTCCTTGCCTTACCAGACACCAGAATTTTCAAAATGTGGTAGTTTTTATAGAGAAATCATAAGCTTTTTGAAAAGTATTTGTGAATGTTTCAAGACCTCTACTGCTGGATGTAGAGAATGAATGTGCCTTTATAGGCAGAGGAATAAACTCAAACTGAGTTTCAGTAAACTACTCCCAAGTCTTTTTTTAAAACACACTTTTCCAGTAACTTGTAACATGTATGTAATATAAGGTGCTGCTGTTGTTTAGTGGAAATATTTGATCAGCCTTTGGATGAAGCACTCCCCAAAGAACACGTATGAGACTTTTTGTAAATACATGTGATACCATGATGATGTTAGGTATTTTTATATTATATACTGGAGAAAGTAGGGGAGACTATAGTGTGACAGCACTGAGTAGGTTTTCCGTCACTATCATAAAGGATTCTTACGGTGTTTGAGAAGCTTTTGCATTCCTGCTGTTCTCAGCCAGTCCTTCATATTCAGTCAGGGAGAACCCATGTGGGCTAAGGAAGGAAAAGGTCCTTTGCTTTAGCAGTTCTGTAACGTTTCACGCTTCCCATTATTTCTGTTCCCTAAGTGTTGTTCCGGTAATGTTTTGATAACCTGCCCAAACTACTCCAGGTTTCCCAGCCAGGCTTTGCCAGTTTTTCCTGGTCAGGGCAGAAGGAGCTGTGCCAGGAGCTCCATGGAGCAGTCGGAGGGCAAGCAGTTTCTCTCCTTCGCAGTCCCAGCCTACTAAACCACGTAGGCTATGCTGATGCCCCAAGACCCGAGAGTGCTTGAGAAAGCATTTCCCCACTTCAGATTTCCCTGTGTAGGCAGAGAAGAGGATTGGGTTCATCGTGGCAGTCTGCTGGTGCAGCGCTGGTCGTGATCTCTAACTTCTTTGCACAACCAGTTTTCTTCACTGCAGAAGTTTTGGTCCAAGGAGTTACTTCTGTGTACCAGGCAGGTGATGTGTCAAAAGACTTCTTCAAGCCATGTCACCCTCTCTCTGTAAAACCAGGAAGCTTTTAAGTGCCTGAATTTTGAGGCTATAGAACTTTCTTTGTCCTTTCTAGAAAGGAATATGCAAGTAAGTAATGCAGTGCTAAGGCTGATCTATTAGCTTCAAAAAATGAAGACAAACAAACTTGGAATAAGTATTACAACACCTCCATCACCTTTGTCACACACGTGGTGACTTGTCCACGTGGCTCTGAGATTTGGATGTCTGGCTTGGGAGAAGAATGGCCCTGTCTAGCTCCCACTGTTGAATTAATCTGTGTTTACTCTTATTTATAAATTAAGTACTGATGGAGTTTGTCAGTAGTACATTTAAGCTATTCTTAAATATGTTACTTCCAGCTTCTGCAAAGCGTCATAATTTAATTGCATTTTGGAGCAAAGAAAGAACTCAGAAAATATATGCAGCTGTTTAACTGTGAGCAGTGTGGAAAATTAGGCACAAGGTATGAGCACTGTTCTTTAGTAATAAGTATTATGCGTAGGAAGCCCTCACCACAGTCAAAGATAGGTTATGAAGAGGCCTACAAAAAAGAGAAAAATGAAACAATGCATATAGAAGCTGAAAAATTAAAGCTGTCTAAAGGCTATGTTTAAATCACCACTGACAGACTTCAAAATAACAACAGAAAAAACCTAGTTTAAACTAGTAAAGGAGAATAATAGAGGTAATAAGACAGCTTCTCTAGCAAGAGTAAGTCCTGTGCAAGTGAGGAAAATACAAAAGAGTATAAATGCTGGCAAGTTACATAAAAAATCAGAGTGAGATCACCCAAAACTGCATTTGAGGAGCTTGTTAACAGTTGTAAAGGCTAATGATAAAAGGGAGCTGATGAGGTTAATAGATGAGTGGCCTGCAAAAGCAATGCTCAGCTCAAATAAGAACAACTAACATGATTATTTCCAATTTATTTGTCCAGTTTCCACACTTTATTATTATTTTATTTTAAACGGGTTATAATTCTGAGGAACTGTCTGAAATGTGACATATCAGTAGAAGAGATCTTAGGACAAATTGATAGATCGCACAATAATCAAATTCCAGGATGAGATGGTTATTAAGCCAGGGTTCTATAAGAAGTCAAATAAGAAGCTTCAGAGCAACCAACTAGTATGTAACTTACTGCTGAAATCAGCTATTTTCATCAGAGAAACAGAAAAAGAGTAAATGCGATAGTCTTTGAAAGGCCTCCAGGAGTGATTCATAGTGATTCCTCTGTATCAGAAGGAAATAATATATTGGGGGAAAAGTCAGTATAGGTTTCTTTTTAAAAAACCTACTAGAATTCATTGAAGGAGTCAGAGATCGCATGAAAGAGAAAGATCTTGTCAGTAAAAGAGTACGTGGATTTCCAATAAGCTGTCAACGAGCTCACCAAATGCTTTTTAAAAGCATAGGAGGAGGGATTCCTCTTATGAGTCAATAATTTGTTAAAAGGGAAAAAAGGTATTAATATTTTAAAGATGAAATAATTTGTTCCTGGTGCAGTGTTATTAAGGCCTTCACTGACATAGTTGTAAATAAAAGGAAAAAAGAAACTAATAGAAGCTAACAAACTTTTCTGTTTTTTCTAAAATTATTTGGGATACTTAAATCTCAAGCTGATTGTGATGAGTTGGGGAATTATTTCATGATGCTGAATGATTGGATGATAAGATGACATGAGATTCAATTCTGGTAAATGTGAAATTATGGGGAAAATAACTCACTCTGTAAACACAATGGTGGCCTCTAAATGAGCTATTACTACTCAGGAAAGAGCTTGGAGAGATTGTGAATAGTTCTCTGAGAACATCAGTTAGTGCTCAATGGCAGTCAAAAACCCTCAAAGCAAATAGGATGTTAGGAATTATGAGGTGTTGAGAACAAAACAGAAAAACATCGTCATTCCACTCATTATGTGGGCCCTCATCTTGAACACTGCATGGAGTCTGGACACTATATCAAAAAGGATATGAAGAATTTAAAAAAAAAAATACAGAGGAGGGTTACAAGGATGATCACAGGCATGAAATGCTTTTCAGACAAAGAAAGATTAGACAAAGATTCTTCAGCTTGGAAAATAGATGACTGAGGAAGGAATATGACAAATCTATAAAATCATGAAAGGTGTAGAGAAGATGAATAGGGAATGGTTTTTCGCTTTTTTCATAATAGAGGAGCTAAGGGGCATCAAGTTTAAATTATCAGGCAGGAGATCTCTACTGAAAGAGAGGCAGTACTATTTCATATACGTCCCAATTATATTGTGGAACTCATTGCCACAGAATACTATCAAGGAGAAAGGTATAAATGTATTCAAAAAAACCATTTGACAATACTAAGGTGCAGTAGGTGCATTGAACTATTGTACATGCTTGTCCAGTTATAAACTGCCTCGGGAGGCTCCAAAGTTACTGGTTGCCAAAACCAGGGAAGAATGACTTTATAACCACTCTGTTCCTGTACTGTTCCCCCAAGCAATCAGGCAGTTGTCAGAAACAGGATCATGGGACCTTGATCTGACCACGATGGCTCTTCTTATGAATATGACGTTATTATATGAACATTTTGGAGGTGAATAAGAAAACATGTTTTTTCTGAACTTCGTCACAGGTGACAGACGGTGTGTCGGCCTTCTTTTTTCTGCAGCTGATGATGAAGTAGATAGTGTAATGATGTTCGAATATATGAAATGTGTTTCAGGACTGTGTTAAGTGGAGTACTTTTTTATTTTTTATTTTTTCAGCGTGATTTTAGTAGTGTACAGAAATGCTATGCTTCAAAGGTTTAGGATGACAGCATTTCATGTTCTCTCATCTTTCTTAATTTCAGCCTCATATGCAAAGTCCAACTTGCTGTCTTTATTTTGCTTTCCCAGGCAGCAGCTTCAGTTTTTGACACAATTGTTTGTAAATTTCTTTTCAGATATGAAAATAAGAGCAGTTTGGAAATCAGGAAAGCTCGCCCATTATTTTAGTATGTCAGCATCTCTGACAAGACATAAATCTGAACGTTTTTTCCTACACAGGGAGGCTGAGATGCATACTGCATTATTGTTACTGTGAAGTATTGTAGTTCTCTTAATGTTTAACATATACTACTGGACTTGAAAATTTAAATGAAGAGACTCACAGTCTGGGAGAAGCCGTGCAATTATTTCTTTTAAATTTCTCATTTTGTGCTCCATTGAAGGTTATATTATGAATATAAAGATGACTGCAATTTTTTTATCCAGATGAAGTCTTTGTATTTCTTTAGTTTTGATGGCATAATCAGTGATTGATCTTTGCTGTTCTTTAGGAGTTGAGGACAAATAGAGGGTGCTTCTGAATTAAATGCATCTTTAATGGCTTCTGGGAAGGCTTGAGATGTTAGTTTAAATAATTACTAATATGGGTTATTGACGATGGCACTGAAAAGTCTAACTTTGCAGAATCTTCTAACTTACCAATGCTTTGCTCTTTCACTACAGTAGGTAAAACTTCATTCAGTAGTTCTCTTGATCTACTAGACAGCCAGGAACTACTTTTCTTTGAGAAACAATGGTCTGTTATCTCCACTGCATGTTCCTTTTGGCTGTTTTGTTGCCAAAGTCCAGTCAATACTTGTCTTGTAAAAATTCCACTGATTTTAGGTTTGTTAAGTTAGTTGTGGTAATGGCCAAATGGTATTTAGCTGCTTATAATATTGATCAGCAGTTTTCATTTTTCACAATTTTGAGTGAAAAATTATAAATCAGGATATTCAATATTGTAAAGACTGTAACATAAGTGAGTTAGCGAGCTTTATGTAGAGCCGCATAACAGAAGACTTTCTTATCTTGCAAAGCAAATGAGCAGTTTTCTCTCTGCACCAGCTGCTCACAATTCTCACAATCTTTTTGAGTCTTTGCAGTTTCAGTTCCATTTATTTGCCATGTTTTTTCCTCCAGTCACAAGTTACACCTGTTTCACTTGTTTGCAGGCTCTAGGTTCATAATTTTTATTGTGTTTCTTAACTGGAATAAGAAAAATATTAGTGGATTTTTTTCCCCTTTAAAAAGTTAACATTCAATCTTAAACTTAAAAACTTCCAATGTACAAAATAAAAGACCCCTACAGCCTAGTCAGGTCTTGTGTATCTTGGGTTGGTAATGGCTAAGAACTGAAAATTAAGTCAATGTTGATGTGGTAACATGAATGTCAGTAAGATTAGATTTCAAGTATAGTTTGACTTTACCCTATGTATTCATAGCAGCTGTGCAAAATACTAACTAGTATGCTGTTGAAATACTCTGTAGGCTGGTACTACTGTATTAGGTGATAGCTCATTTGAGACAGAACTCAAAAGGAAAAAGTAATTCACTGTTTGAAAACCTTAAGAAAATCATAGTATCTGTAGAGCACATAACTCAGAGAATTCACCGTAACTGCATACATTCATAAACCTTAAGGTATAGTTTTGTGTTGGAAAAATAAATCTGAGAAAAGAAAAATGAAACTTTACACAGTAGTTTTAAACAGCAAATTATCAGCAGAATTTAGATTGATTTGACATTCCTAGCTACAGATTATTGGAAGATTGTTGTTGCATGTGAATAACAACATTGAATCAAATTGTTAAATTAAACTAATTAAAGTTTAGCATTTTACTGAATTTTACTAATTTATTTGATTTGTCTTTGAATAAAGGATCAGAAATAAGTGTTCATGAGTAGGTCTGGAAGAGAAAGTGGCTAATAAATATAAATTATTTTATGTGGACTCAGTGTGTCTAGCACTAAATAGTACTCTATGTTGATTTGTCAGTAAAGTAAGGTTGTGCACAAGAGTGACCTTTATGTGAATTCTTCAGTGAAAGCTTGATCTAATGAATTACTACTGTTTGAAGATAAATGAGCTTGAATAAAAGTTTGCAAATGTGATTAATTTGAGGAAGAGAATGAAGAGTTATTTTTTATGGTCTTGGTAGATATTTTTAACTTCTAAATTAACATATTTGCAGAAGTGTGAACTAGTGATATCTTCTAATACATATGATCACTAAGTGCTAGTATTTCCTAAATAGTAAACAAAAATTTAGTTATTATAAATACTAAAGCATACACCTAAGTGTTATCTTTTTCTGAAATACAAGTGCACAATGTTTTTTCTTAATTACAGTATCGTAAGTATTCAGTTCATGTGCAAAAGTCAGTTACATCTTGCCAAGCACTATCTGAGATTTAGTGTTGTCTAACTTTTTACCTAAGCTGTGTTAAATTTTAAGGTATCAATACTGCTACTTCAGAAGCAGCAATGTGATCTGACTGTAGCCCCAGTATGGTACCTGTTGCACTTATATGTTCTGTACTCTTTTCAATAGAATGTATTTTTTACCGTGTTTTCTATTTTCGCACAAAGTGTGAGAGAACACGAGTACTTTTCCTGGTGTAGACGGTGCGAGCTGAGGCACGTGAGATGTTACGTCATTTTGGAGCAGGGAATGAGGTCTTCAGCACTCCAGCAGATGCTGAGGAGAAACATGACCATTCTTCCAGTTAGGAATCCCTTTTGTTTAAGTAGCCTCATTGATTTCATTAAAAAAATACTCGGTAGGACTTGCATTAAAAAAAAGTCTGGCGATTCATGCACAATTAATTTTTCCTGAGGTAAGGGTAATAAAGAATACATACCCACGTATGAGAGAAAAACTGACATCATCCAAATAGCCATTCCTCCTGTCAACCTAAGGCTCATATCCTGACCTGCCGTTCATCGCTGTTGCAGGGCGTAAGACAATCCAGGTTTGTTCCTGGGAGCTGTACCGTTAGCCTGTGCGGGTCATGGGGTGTGGAGTACAGGAGGACAGGGAGATTTGCCTGTTCTGTTATTTCTTTTCTATGTGTTCATATGGTAGAAAGGGAAGAATGAGTAGACGAGATGTTTTTTTCTGCCCTCATGGCATTTACACCAGCACAGTTCTTAACTAGCCTTGAGCTAGGCTTGCTAAACCAAGTGTAGACCATCTCTATAGAACTTCTGTTTTTATTGAACAAAAAGTGCTGCTTTACTCTCTAGAGTAAGGACAAAACTTGGAATTAGATTATGGTTTACTGATTATCAAAGCTGGTTGTTGGTCTGTTCCTACAGCAAAGTAGCTAAGCATTGACCCAGGTGCAGGACTCTTAATGAAGCCATTATTTAGACCCAGATCGGATTTCTATATTTTCCTAGGCCTATCCTATTAAATTTGTAATAGATAAATTTACAATACAGGTTCCTCTGTGGCTTACTGGGTATTTCTGTTGAGGTGGCTGAGATGGAACTCTCCAGGATTTTTTTCATATTGTGTAAGAATTTTATTGTTGCTTCAGGCATATCAGAGGTGACAAATTATTTGATCCCGCCCCCACCCCTGTCCCCTGATTGTTCCTTATGGACTTTCTTTTTGCCAGTAAATTTCTGTAAACAACTGATGTTTCAAAGTTTTAGCGTACTTTTTACCCCCTTTTTTAAAATTTAAATCTCCCTTGGATTACTGTTCTAAACTGTGGTATATTTATATGTTTCAAAGTCACATTGCACAGATACTAACTTTTGCTTTATTTTTCTTTAGTAGTGGGCACACATTAGTCCTTATAATATGCATACAAATAGTTGTTACATGGTGAAAGCTTTTATATCAATTTGGTGGCTAACTTTGTAACTACAGATGTTCTTTTAAAAAATGTTATTGATGCATAAAAGTGCATGTTGTCTGTAATTGCAGGTTGATGCAACTGAGAGTGAACCAAAGAGCTTTATCTTTATGAGTGAAGATGCGTTAACAAATCCTGACAAGCTGCTGGTCCTAATTCATGGTAATGGTGTTGTCAGAGCAGGTCAGTGGGCTAGGAGACTTATAATTAACGAAGATCTGGACAGTGGCACACAGATACCATATATAAAGAGAGCTATTGAGGTAAGTGAAAGTGCATGTATGTATGGTTGTGTGGGAAAATGCATGTGTATGTGCGTACCTGTGTATGAAGAGCTCTGAATCTGTGATGTTTTAATTTGTTATCAGTGTTCAGTATTTCCCTATATGACAATTTTATTTACGATGGGAATACTTGCTTGTTTTTTTCAGAACTTTTTTCTAATGGAACCAAGTTTCTCTGTTACTGTAGAAAAAATCTTAGTTGTATGTCATGTTGTTGTGGCGGTGCTGCCATGTAGTTTAATATGGCAGCTAACGTGACAAGAGCCCTTAGCAGGCGATGAGATGCAATAGAAAGCACTACAGAAATTTGTTATGATTTGAAGTGTTTTCTTTTACATTTCATTAAATTTGTACGTATTCTCACTCAACGTCTGTTGTAATCTCATGATAACATGAGCTTTCGTGATAACAGCAGGCTTTTTTGCTAGGCTTGTACTGAATTTATTAGAGGCACAGTCTTTTTCAGTTTTGCACTGAATACTGATTCATACTGATTCATTCTGATTCACCTATCAATACTTGACAGTAAAAAAAAAATTTACATTTTATGGACACTATTTTGTTACATTTACATCTATGTGAGAGACAATGCACAATTTGTGTAATGTTTTTAACATTGGAACTCTGTAGGTATAATTCATTTCTTGCATCCTGCTACCTAAATGAAACTTCCTGTACTAAACATTACAAAAGCCTGTTTAAGACTCACTATTTCTATTATATTTACCAAGTTAAGCTAATGTTCTACTCTAAATATCAGTCTTGTCACTGTGATTGTTATGTGTTTTGCTAAATGAAGTTTAATTTTTTGCAGTTGGCTTTAAAGTATTCAGTATAGAAAATGGTTCTCTTCAAATATGGTTTTTTTTAATGAAGCAAAGGAAGAAAATGTATTAAAACATTAGGTCATTAAGTAATTTTTGTTTTGTACAATCCACTAACAAAGCACCAGACTACACTTTGTGTGAAAAAGAAACCTAGTCTTGTGAAAGTGATGCTTGCCGCCTTCTAACATAAAGGTTTTGTTCATTTTAAATCAAGACTCGGGCAGAACAAAAAATACTTTAGGATTATTGAGTGTAATAGAGGTGTATGGTAGGTCCAGTGTAGGAGGTTAATTTCTAGAGTGTAAGTTCCAAAACCTTTCCCAAGAAACCCTAAGGGCTGTAGCCACTTAAATTTTCACAGCAGTGCTTACATGCCTGCATTTTCATTCCTCCCTAAAGATGCTGCTGCCTTGGCTAACATGAGAGGCTGAGCATTTAAAACTGGGATACTACCCCTAAATTAACAGATAATCTTTAAGAGAGTATTTCTAGTAGAGTTATAGTTCTTTTTCCTGTTTTTTATTATTTTTATTTATTTTATGCAGTGATTGTGCCAGTGTGACAGAGATCAGACCTGTGTTCCCTCAAATGGTTATTATCCTTAAAAACAGATTATGTATTTCTGCATTTTGAATGCTTCTTTAAAAAAACATGGAAAAACCCAAAGAGTTGATGACAAAGTATCTTTAAAAAAATGTAATCGTTCAATCACATGGAGAGATCAGACTTTGTGCTCTTATCTTTTGACTTCCTTCTATCTTAGCACGGTTTTTCAATTCATAGTTCTCTTTAGTTGAGTAATTTCAGCTACTGTAAAACCTGCTCTCCCTTTTTGTGCATCTTAAAATTCTGGTAAATGTATTACATATTTAGAACACATACTATTTGCAATGATTTTTTTTAATGCAAAATGAAGATTAGATCATATTCAATTGTATTATATTAAATATGTTGCTATTTTTTGTATCCTGTAATCACTGTAGTGGGAATTGGATGTATATCTGGTTAGATAAGGCAGTATTTTATGGAAGTCAAACCCCACTGAAAGTATTTGGAACTATTATGTTGTGAATAAAAAGAGAATATGGACAGTTACATGGTGATATCACGTCTACTTCATGTACAGATCATATAAATTACTCTTCCAAATGCAGGAAATTATGGTAGAGTGAGTATAAGGACTCCAGTTTTGGTTAATAGTAATAAAAATTGCATCCTTTTCTAGGTTTTCTGGTGTTCAGTCCTCTAGCTGATTTAGGCACTTTTGTCTTGTATGAAATGAAAATAACTGGCCTAGACGATAAATGGCCTGTATGAAAATTGTGATAACTCCTCACGCAATGTTGCCAGTTCGATGTAAGGAATTATTTTCCTTGATCTTCCATGTTTCTTCTAAGAAGAGGTCTCGTCCTTGAATGAAACCAGCAGACCTTATCAAAGTATAAGATTACAGTGCTGATGACAGGTGAACATGGATTTTTTTTCTAATAAACTATGTGAATTTGAAGTGGATAGTACTATCTAGGATTTGAAAATTCCACTGATCTGTTGTGAGTGTGAAACATATACAGGTAGCTTAAAATATTTGCTGGAGACTAGGTTTTCATTTAAAAAAAAAAATATTGCAAAAGTAGTGCTTAAATGTCTTTTGTGCAGAAACTAGTTCAGAAATATCACCTTTGTTTCCCTTAAAACAAAACCAAACAGACAAACAAACAAAAAAAACACAGTAGGTCCAAACTGTATCTTTTTTTCTACTGCTTTTCTATGTGGAGAGTGATGAGACTACCACAAGCTTCAGTTCATTTCTTGGAAAAACTGAAAACAAGGGTGCAAAAACTGGAGTTATCAGTGAGCAGTGGATTGAGAAGGATGAACTGATACTGCGCTCCTAACCAGGAAGTTAAGGGAAGAAAAGAAATGAAACTATTTCTCTCTGGTACAACACTTTTGATAAAAAAAATAAAAAAACCCTTTTCTCTTAAAGCATATGTGGAATAAGGGAGCAATGTAAAGGCTTAAAATTTATCATGCTTCTGGTGGCTTGGGGCTCATACACACTGGAAAGAAAAGATCCAAGGAGAAATACTCTAGTGGGAATTAGTGTAGCTAGAAATGTGTTTTTTCTTTTCATCTGGGTGGTTCCTGTCGGTAAATGCTTCTCCTTCCATCTTTTATATCAAACTCTTGTGTGTAATAGGTGTTTGGAGTAGTTTACAAGGTTTTATGTGAAGAGGTAAGATTAATGTGTTGATTCAGAAATTCAAACTTGATAGTGTAAAAGAAATTTTGAAATATGAAAGAAGAGGAGGACAAACAAGCAACTACATAGAGAACAGATTGTAGGAGGGAGAAAAGTGTATACAATGTGAGAGACAGATATGTGTAAATACGTTAAAACACGGTAAGAAAAGACCTACTTTAGAAAAACAACTATGAAAAAGGCAAATGTGATAATATAAAGCAGTGAGACTGTAACAAAAGCTTAATTAAAATAAAACAAATACATATTACAAACATTTAAAATAAAAAAGATGGCAATTTTAATGTCTCGTCTACATTTGGCTAAATGTCTCATTCACTGCCTGTAGAGTCAGGCTCTTCTCAGATCAGTTATTATTTAGTCATATATACAATGGCTGAAGCAGTGACAGGAGAAGATGGTGAGAGACAGAGGTAAATTCTTTAATTCACTGATGAGGGCATTTACGTGGGGTGTCAAGAATTAAGATTTACACCAGGCTCTTTAGGCAGAGGAGTTTATGAGAAGGTGTGCTTCTCTGGTTCATTGCCAAGTGGCAACAACATGGATGATAATCTGAAGATTTAGTTGGGAGCTGTACTAGTGATACCAGTGATAGAGGGGAACAAGCAAGAAGGGGTTCAAAAGTTGGCTACTGCTCCATGCAATAGCGTTCCTTCTGTAGTGGTTGGAGAAGTGAACTCTGTGCTTTAAAGTCTGCTGAGTGTTAGACAAGGAGAAGCTGAAGTTGATCTACCTATGGAGGAAGTTTGTGCCTTGGGGAAACAAGAGCTCAGCTTACCTAAGTTTGGACACTGAGAAGAATTTTGGAGTACTGTTGTCTTTGATATCTTTCCTCTAGGGAATAAAGAGGACATCAGCTTACTGCATGAGTACAAAGAAACTGTGGGATGTTTTCTGCCCCTTTGGAAATTCAGTGCCTTGTTACCCAAGATAGCTGTGGTCCCAAGGATGCTAATGAAATTCAACCACAGCAACTGTCGGTTATTTGATTTTAAAAAAAAAATTACTACTTTTTAAAAAAAAACATCCAGGAATTGTTGCCTGGTTTCAAATTCAGCACACTTGAAGATAGCTTAGATATTTTTATTATTATTTAAAGGAGAATTAATACTTGACATAGAGGTAATAGCACCAGAAAAATAGCTTCTTCAAAGAACCTAGATGAGTTTTTCAGAAGAGATGCAGCAGCACCAAAACATCTGAATTTCCATGAACAATCAAAAAAAAGGTTTGCATGAGATGGGCATCAACTGCAGAAATCTTTCTTTAATGGCTGACATAACATGATTTTCAGCTTCAGTTTTCTCTTGTGTTTATCCTGCTCTTCTTTCTCCATTTTCTTAACAATTTCTGTTCTTAAGAATATTTTTGGCCAGAATATTGGATTTATTCACTCATATTAACATCATTCATTTGTATAAAACTATCAGGTTGGTAATATTTGCAGAGAATTGGTGAGGGTTTCTTTCTTCAACATGCAATAAGATGTTACTGGTTTTGTAACTCAGTTGAATGGAACAACAAAATCATTTGGTGTAACAGTAGTAAATTTACCCACCATAACTTTTATGTGATTTAGTAACCTTACTGGTTAGTAACTGGTATGGTAGCACATTTCAGTCTTTCCATTTTGTAAAAATCAACTGGTTTCAAAAGGTGATATTTACAGATTGTTGTCAAGAAATTATGCTTTGTTTAAACTACACTAACAAGAATTCTTGCTGAGAAACTTTCATATCTCACTGTTAAGCATAGAATATCTTGTTAGACAACATTCTCTTTGTTCTAGCAGTCATATTTCAGGAACCTGAGATTTAAAATTTTGTCTCATAGTTTATACATGCTTAGCATAATTTCAATAAGATGGGCACATGACACTTTCTGGGAAAAAAAAAAAAAACAGAGCTGACATTTCACTGCAATTACAGTTCTTCTGCAGAATACTAATATTTATGTACCTTTTATGACTCCTAAGTATATTGTTGCAGAAAGATGTTAAAATACTTTGTTTATTTTTTAATAGTCAGTTATAGTGCCAGAGAAATCATAATCTTATTTGGACATTCTAATATTATTACTGAAAATAAAATTACACTAAAATGGACAATATTGTGCTGTATTGTTTTCTTTCAGATATTAATTTTCTGACTCTGGTATCTGTATTTGCTTTTATTCATTCTGTTAGATCATAGAACTACTATTGCTTGTAAAGTACTTAGTAGAGAAAACGTATTTAGAACTACTTTTGTGGGGGTAATATTAAGAAAACTTAAGTTACGTAGCTGGTTGGATGATCTTTTGAGGTCTTTCTAAAAACATAAACACAAATTACAATGTATTACTAAATAAATTGTCACACATAATTGGCAAAAAATACACCATACTCTGGAAAGAAAATTTAAAAAGCAATATATTTAATTCCTTCTAAAACATCTTATGAGGAATTGGTAATCTCTCAAATACTGATTTGAAATAGTGATCACCAAGCAGATAGAAGGAAAAGTTGCATAGCTAGTTGAAGCAATATTAATTGGTCACAAAATGCATAATAATATATAACAAGCTGTATAGGAGTTAATAATTATTAAATCAGAAATTCAAGAAAAGGTTAAAAGGTAGGACTGTTACTGAACTGACAGGGTATGTAAGCCCACACCAGCCCCCATGCCAGCAAAGGAAAACAATGAGATGACAGCTCTACTGTTTGGAGAGAAGTTGCTAACGACAGCTTATTCCTTTATGATTTCAACTCTTGACAGAAGACAGGTCTGCTTGTTGCATCATGGCAGATGTATCATTACCTTCTGGCCCTGTCATGACTGAACTGGAAAAAAACCCACTTGCAGTTCTGAAAATCCAATTACCCTTTGGAATGTAGTGCATCCTTTCCAAGATATATGTTACGGATGTTGTATTAATTGTGTGTATTACATTCTTAGAGTTTTCTGTGCTACATTAATTTGATAATGTAGAGATACTTACAGATTGCTTTGTCTTCCTCTATTCTGCTGGCTGTCATGTTTTAGAACCCTGTAGCACCTTGTGTTAGTTTACTCTTACTTTGTCACTGACCTAAGAAAATCACTCGGCTTGAATGTGGCTTGAAAATTCCCCCCCCCCCCGCCTCCCCCCCAAACCATTTGAGCATTCTTTTCACTGGCTAAGTATGGGGTTAAGAACACACACTGAATATTTAAAATAATCATGATCATTTTAGAAACAAAGTTTAATATGAGTATAAATGGCCTTTTTATCATATGCATATTAGGATTCTTCCTTCTCCCCCCTGTCCCGTCCACCCCCCTCCCCTTCAACTTGTTGGATACCTAACAGTGACTCTGGAGACTTAGAAAAGAGTAAGAGGGGGTGTGGATTTTTGAAAGTATGTCAAAAGCCTTGGGGTTTGGGTATGATCGGAATTTCAATAGAGGTTGAGATGAGTTTAAATGCATAGAAGGAGAACATAAAAATCTTGTTTAATTTCTGTCATGTTGTTCTTTTTTTAGTCACTCTGATGTCTTTTTCAAATCTGCTTTTCTCTCAAGCTTTGTGGTACTATATCCAAGATCTGTTTTTTTCCCTCTTTGTATTTCGTTTTAACTGCTGATCCCTTTTCTGTGGTGCTTCTGCCTTTAATATCAGCTGAAGCGGTCTGAATTGCTGAATCAAAGCCGTTTTGGGAGAGAGACAGTGTTTAAGATTGTGCAGGGTGAGATTCTCTGGGTAGAAGGTAACACTTCCTGCAGTTATAATCAATGCACTTGACACTTTCAAAGGCAGGAGAAGCCATGACTTGCTCAGGGGTTAAACTTTTTAAATAACTTCCCTTGGGAAAAATGCCATCAATAAAATGGAATAATTAGTTGAAGATTCTTGAGTAGCCTAGGTTTGAAAAGAAAAGATTACAGATAGGTCAGGTTTGCACTTCTATTGTATCTTCCCTCCCTTTTGTTTTTTAAACTATGAGCTTTTGTTTAAATGTGTGCAGTATTACAAAATCAGTCTGCTTCAAAAATAATGTCATCTACTTAAGGCAGTTCTTTAATTCTGTAGTGTGTTATTGTCTGTGTAGTCTAATAATTGTAAGAACAGAGATTAAATTCTACATAAAAATATAACTTTAGATTGCTAGCTTTCTCCTGTCCTACCCACACACTTATTCTCCAAATAGTCATTTCAGTTAACAGAAAACATTTGCAACTTTGAACCTTACTAAATAAGCTTAAAACATAATACACATTAACAAATTTTAAAAATCAGATCTAAATAGCGTTAAATGAACATCCAGTGCATAAGGTCATTGATTTCTATAGCGATGAAATTTGACTGCAAAATTAAATTCATCTCACTTTGCATTAATTATGTTTCACAATTTCAGGTTTTATAAGAAATTTATTGTTCTTCTGAGTTTCGTGTATTACGATTTTTGTTAAAGCAGCTATTTTGAAAGGCAAAACCTGAGTAAAAATGGCGCTTTCTATGTGCAGTGTAGTATGTGCATACCCTACAAAATAAATATTGGCTTTGGAATAAAAGATTCTTACCCCTTCGTTAATTATTTACTTATGTGCAGTTTTCATTTTTCTGAAAGGAAAGTAAAATCGCTGACAGCACTCTGGACAATCACTGAACAAGACTTTAGGAAATAAGTAATCAATGTTTTTCAGAAGTACAGCATTGTATTTTCTTATGGGTTATATCAAAATGAGATCTGTACCACCTAAGTAGATGAGTTTATTTGGTAGGGAATGTTCTGCACGCAGAGTTGTAACAAAACTTTTAGCAAGAAACTATTGACTAGTTTCAATTCAGCAACATACTAGTATTCCTGTGTGGAGAAGTTTTGAGTATCTGCCTGTGGGAAATTAGCTGTGGAACCGTGACCTTTTAATCGCTCAGAAATTGCGATGAGGCTCTTTCTGTTGTGGTACGGATCTTCAATATGTTGTTTATTTTAAATTTGCAATATGCGTAGCATTTATAAGAGAAATGGGTGAATACATACTAGTATGATTGTACTTGGCAATACAGTAGTTATTTGTGGCTTGGACTTTATACAGGCAACTTTGTAAGAATCCTGTTTAGAAGAAAATGAAGTTGTTTTGATTCAGACCATTTGGGTTTGTGGAAGCGTCATAGCTTTGTGGTTATTTATATCTGACAGCAGTACATAGGAGTAAGTTTTTATTTCAGCTGATTTGCTATAGAGCAGTTGTATCTCACATTTCAAGGTGGGATGGCCCAGTCAAGTCGTGGCAGGGTAGCACCTCAGCTCACACAACGCACCAGCGCCTTCACAGGATGATACCACTTAGGATGGGAACTTTGCTGGGGGGGGGGGGGTTGTGTGTGTTGTATCTTACCAGTATGTTTATCTTACAAGTATGCTTATCTGATCATGGAGCAAAGGTTTTAAAATAACTTTCATGGGGGTTTTGCCAACTTTTTCTGTTGGGGTGATCTCGTCAATGATTGTGTTAATACGGACTTTTGAGAGTGGCACTGTGCTAAGTACCATAGATATGCACACAAACTACTTGAAATTACATTTCAGGAGGAATACAACAGGGATAATGTTAACTTAATAAAATTGCTTTCATATAGGATGGGGTGACTTAATTGTTCATTAGTTGATACTAGTCTTAAGTCTTAGCTTCATTTTGCTTTATGAAAAAAAAAATCAGTAGTCAACACCTTTGTTCTGTTCATTTAGGAGCATGTTAATTCAGGAATGAGAAATATGCATGCGTGTTTTTTATATCCTTTAAAGAAGTTAATTCACTAACATTTAAAAATATTACATGCCTATTTAAAAACATTAAAATTGTATTTTGTTTTATTTATTAGATGTACAGATAGTTAAACTATCACCTAACTAATCTTAATGCATTATAATGTATAAATTGTATTCTTCATAACATATATCATAGAAACAGTATTGCAGTGTGTCAGTATAGGTACGGTATATGTATCTATTTAATACTACACTAAATTGCCAATACCCTGTTGATTTTTCAAATGAATCATTACTTAAAAGACTTACCAATTCAATGGGGAGACAAGCACTTCCTTATTCATACCATGAAATGCATATTTGAATAAAATTATCTTTTGCTTACTGTGCATTGAGCTGGAAAATACTAACTTTAATGCATAGGAATTCAAATAAAAATTTGATATGCTTCATCATTAAATAGTTTAGTACTGTTCTAATAATGCACATTGCTGCTTCAGGTAATAAGAAAATAGATATGGCAAAGACTTTATCATGCAAATTTACTCAGGATTGCAATCTTTTGAAAATACGCAGATCTTTTGAATGATATATGTCACTTTTGATCAAAAACTTTAAAAAGTTTAATTATTCTGCTAGAACAAACTAAAACTGTGGGTAATTGTCTTTTTTTTCCTGAAATTAACAAATTATAACATCAAAAAATTTGAGAGTGAGGTATGTAGTAGGTCATTTGCTGCTGCAGGCATTTTCTCTCCCTTCAGGATGTGCTTGTTTAGTTTCTCTCACTTTGTGCCTGTGGCACTGTATGGTGAAATTCAGACATGCTCTTCCCCTCCAAGGAATCTCTAGGGTGGCAGATAACTTATACAAAATTAATAAATGGTGTTGCTTTTTTATTATCACCCATCCCAGGCAATTCGCTTTGTGTTCCCTTTGGAGAAAAGTTGAGTTGCATAGGATATGTTTATTAAAAAATTACATGCTTCTACATAGAATTAAACAGTGAAAGTACACATAATAGGGTGAAATATGTCATTAGGGAAAAAAATGGAACAGTGAAAATCCCTTACCTGTTGATTAACTTTTTAAAAAACTTAGAAAATATCAAGAATTTTGTAACATGTCAAAACATAGGTGATTTTTATATTTTTTTTAATTCTGGGGTTATGAATTTAGTATCCTTTCATCTCAGCAACATTTAAAGAGTAAACCTGTTTTGAGGCTGTTCAGTTGGATGATTATTTTTGGGGAAGTCCAGGTGTACCATCTTTCTTATTCACAACCATTTGTTATACCATATTGCAGTGCTAATCCTCTTAGGAAGGGGAGGGATTGGCACAGATCGCTTAACCTGTTACATTGTGTGCTACATGCAGCCTCCATCTCTATTATGCCAAAGGCAGTGAGACTTCAGATTGCTTTGGAGGGTAGAACAGATAATGAAGCTTGGGTGTAAATAATTGCTGATACATGAGGGAAAACAACTTAATCCTAATTTCTTTTTTTCCTTTTTTTTTTTTGGTAGTGATTAATTTTAATTGCTCTTTTAGATGTGAAAGAGTTATACTTAATAGTGCTGTGGTCTTATACTGTTACTTGCTTCTGATGAGTAAGAATCCTTAAAAATGTGAAGATATTAAATACTACCATGTATTTTAAAGTTTGTTTCCTAGGAGTTACTCACTGCCACTTTAAGTTTGCCTTAAGAGCATATATACTTAGCTAATAAGTAAATGTTTTGTTTACTCTAAAAAATAATATGAAAAATATAGGCAGGAAATTTTCACGGTGCTTCAGTGCACAGGTGATTGAGTTTGTGCTGACCCTCGGTAACTGAGCCTGTGTTTTGAATCCCAACTCTTCCTCCAGCATTGGGAGTAATATGATTGAGTCTTCTGGAATGAGTTACTGAATGCTGATAGCGGGAGGCTTTTCCATGAAATACAGAAGCTACTCATGTGGAATATGCACCTTCCACATCACGCATGGTTGAGATCAGATACAGGATTTTCAAGACTTGACAGCCCTGGTTCATGAATGGTGATATTTATACTGAATTTAGGACTGTCTGAGTGCTAATATTCAACTGATACCAGCTCATGATAAAAATAAATGATTCTGGGATTCCATTTTAATGGTGCAGCGTTGTTACTGTCTAACAAATACTGAAAACAGTTATAACTAACAACTGATTAAAATATCATTTATTAATTAATACCTCAGGTTGAATCAAACATTTACTGGCTTTGATTATATAAGCATTGTCAAAAGTGTGTCATTAATTTGGTCTTTTTTATTGAAGTTGACATTCCTCGATTTTCTTCATTGCATTTGTATTCACCATGTTAGATCAGTATTTGTCTTTTTGCCTTCTTTTGAAACAGACCCCTTCTTAAAATAACAATATTCAGCTATTTTTGATTCAGATTTAATTCCCTCCCCGCCCCCATCCCGTACCGTATGTTCACCTGCTCTACCTATGGTGTCCTGTGAGGCTTTCTGTACATTTATTTTTCTAGGTGTAGTTTCATGCAGGTATGAGGACAGGAGAGTAGAGGGAGTTTTAAATGAAAACTCTATGCAAGAGTCTGACTGAACTGTTCAAATACCTCCCTTCTCAGATAAAGAGAAATGCTTTAATGTTTTTTCTGCTGGAAATGAATGTCTCGCTTATAACCTTCTGTCAAATTTGTGGGGGGAGGTTATGTAGGATTTGGCAAGAGCTCCAATATAAAATAGTCTTCAAGCACCAAAGTCAGTCAAAATAAGTATGTTACTTTGCCTTGCTACCAATTCCGTGTAATTAATATTTTGAAGACATTATTCATATCCCTCTTGAGTCGTTGTGTTCCTCTTCAAGAGGTTAATTGAGAACTTACCCAACAGTAGCTTTTTACCTTGTTTCTACTTCTTCATGGCAGTAGTCTTATGGTGTGATCATTTTACATTTACAGCTAGGCAAGTACTTCTTTTTCAGCCATTTTTTTCTCTAGCTTACATTTTTCAAATTAAAATTATTGCTTTCTGAAGTGCCTCTGTGTATGTATGCAAGTATATACATGTGCATGTAGAGACAGATGCATCTTAACTGTCTAGTTGGTTGTAACTTTTGAATTTTATAAATGTTAATATAAGATGTGTGGCATTCAGGAAAAATCGTAGTTAATTTCTTATGTCTTTGGTGTTTGGAAGCTGCACATGACTTCTGTTTTTTGGAAATGCTGATTATATTTTACAGCACTGAAAAAGTACTGTTTCAGGTTACTGTTTTATTTGAACCCAGTGATTTACGATATGTTAAAAAGCAGCTGTACTGACTATTCCTCAAAGATAATAGTATTTCAAATGTCATACAGGTTGACTTACGTTGTGATTTAATTTGATATAGCTGTTGTAGGGTTTGGTTTTTTTTCCTCTGGACATCCTTATTGAAAGACTTTTTTAAGTAAGGATCTCACTAGGAATAGGTAATAATTCTCTAAAAACAAAAGATTTCTAAGAATGACAGTTGACATAGTCTTATAAAAACTATATAGAACCTGGAGAAATATCTTTGCTGCACCATGTGCTCAGTTAAGTGAAATCTGTCTACTGCTCCTATATAACAAAGTACTGGATCAGTGTCAAAAATAGGAGGTATTTACTGTGGTGACATTCAGCATCTATATTTGTTGAGATACTACTCGTAAGTCTGGGTTTTTTTAATGCAGTATGGCCACATAAAAAATGAAAATTTAAAGAGAAGACAGCAGTTACCAATTTTACAAGTGTCTTGCCTTTCTTTTAATGTTCTGAGATACGGTCACAGGACATTTATGCTAATTGTGACATTGAAACATACTTCTTTTGATTTTTTTTTTTTTTTTTTTTTATTAAGTTGGTGTTGAGGCACAGCTGTAAATGCTGGGTTTGGCAGTAGTAGACCTGTTTTTAATCCTGTTTTAAACAAACGTCGTGCTTGTAAAAGGTGTGCAGACTGTCAGCCCCGCGGAGTGGATCCCATCAAACTGGTACAGGCAGGCAGGGTCGGTGACAGCTCCCGCGCGCGTCCCCCAGCCTCATTCTGCAGGGACCACCTCTAGAGGTAAGGGGGGACTCTGCGTTAATTGCTTTCCATCCTTCTGCTCCACAGTGAGGCTGCTTACAAGGGTAAGGTGAGGTTTGTTGTTGGGTGGATGATCCTTTCTAGAAACCGCGGTAAAGCAGCTTCACACAAGCTTTGCGCAGTCGTCCTTCCCCTGTATAAAGCAGATCTAAACTAAGTACGAGTGGGTGATTTAGGCCTGGCTTGTAACCTGCTGCTCGTCAAGGCAGGTAAAATCTTTACAGGGCAGTCAGCTCTCTCCCAGTATCCCTGTAGCCCCTGGCATTTATAGCACTCCAGACCTCCTCTACACCGTCCTACTAGGAAGGGTTTCTTTACCCTTTTTCAAACCAAACAGCAAATTTGTCCCCTTTCTCTTCCACTTTCTCCTTCTACAGTAACGCAAGTCTGAAGTTCAGGAAGGTATATTTAAATCCAGTCCAGAAACAGATTTAATAGGAAGTTTTTCTTACTGTTCTTAATTTTTGTACTGGGAAGATAAGGCTCCAAGCCTTCTAGGAAAGAATAAAAACAAGGCTCCAGTAGGTTGGCTGCAAAAAATGTTAACATGTAGAAAAGATGTTCAGATAGTGGGGGTGGGGTTTTTTTTAAGTTTTGGAACGTTCTTGTTGCTTTTTTTTTCCCCTTCTGATGATGTCTTGCAGTAATTATGATCCTGGCTTTATGGATGGGGAGGGACATGCCCCCAGGGATCAGTATGTGCATAGAATCTGATAAGGTTCGGATGCAAACTTTGTTCCTTTTATGCATTTTGTACAAGTTGTGGTGTTGTGGTGTTTAAAAATAACTCCATCTGATGTATCTGTTAAATATATTTGATTTTTCAAATTAAGTTAAAGAGTAATGCTGAATATAATCAGTTCAGTGAATGTTCATGTAGTCAAATAAAGCACTAAGAATTAGGAAGAATCATCTGTTATAGAATATTCTACCATACTATTTTGTGCGTATGCCTTTACTAACATTATTAAGTAAATATGGTGCTTTTTCAGCTTCCTAACTAATTTTATGTACAATAAAAAAGTTATTAATATGCTTTGAAAAGTATGGACTACTTTTTCCTGGAGTAGGAAAGGTCTTTACCTTTGTAGAGTAGTCAGTACAGTGTTTATGAGCTGCTAATGAAATATTTCAGAATATTAATATAATATACAATAATATTACGATATAAATAATATTTTGAAATCAAATTCTGGATATTGTTATCCTGATATAAATCTGGGAGGTGATGGGTAACAGTTGAATTTAAAGGAGTCCTTCTAAATATTATGGATAAGTACTATTGTTCCCATTGGATGATACCCTGACCTATTTAGGAAAACAAAATTTCATGGATATCCTCACAAATACACGAAGAGGCTGATTTATTTAAACTCAGATATTTTGACTTAAGAATGGTTCAGTTTGCAATACTACTCACTGTTTTTCTTATAAAATGGATTATGAGAAAGCAGTAGCTTTTCAAACACTTCCCATTGTAGGCATTTTCCCAGCCTGTTTCTGAAGTGCATATCCATCTTTGTTGCTTGCAGTAGAAGGCGATACTTGTCTGGAGAAGTAGTCTCAGTTCTGCTTTTCTTTAAAAATTATCTATGGGATGTGTGGTGTGTGAATATCTGTAAAAATCAGCATTTTGGATTGAGGATGAAGTTGGAGCTTCACTCTTCTTGCCAGAAAATGTGATTGTGGACAGTTTATGGAGGTATAGTCTTTCAGACGTTTATTTCTGGGCAGTTTAATATTGGTTTAGAAGTAATTCCCCTGGGCTGTTTCTGTCTTCCATTCCCTCCAGCCAGTTTTCAGGCCTTTGTTTTGTGTCCTAATATCCACATCCAAATGATTGCCTACCTTTCCTCCTACTCTCTTCTTTCCTTTCCTCTTGAATTTATATTGAATAGCTTCTTCTGCCATGTATTTTTTTAGTGCATGTTAACTCAGGGACACACTGATAACACAGCAAGACGGTCTCCATATTTTTCATTCACATGTCCAGACTTGAACTTAGCAAGTATAAACCTTCATCTGCATAGCAAGCACTTGCTTCATTAAGTTTTTGTATATATTTTCTGCTAAAATTTAAGAAGTGTCTATTGAGAACGTGTAATTGTAAATTTTCAAAAGTTTATAGGTTGGCCAGTTTTGAGTAGAATCTTATGGGAATGTGAGGAGTAAATCCCAGCCAAATTTCAAGTCCCTGATTCAAAAAACTGGTGCACAAGACTGTTTCATAGTGAAGTTTGCTAGATTTTCATAAAGTCAGCAAACTAATGTATTTGTATTTTGACTTTCTCTTTGGATATAGATCAACTGTTTACTGTGAAATTTTCAACACAGTTCAGCCTCAGGCAAAACCAGCTATAAAATATAGCTAAAGCTTGGTAAAGTTCTAACTAAGTAGGAAGAAAGTTATTGAAATTTTGTCAGCCTTAAGGATTGGCCAATTGATTTCCAGCCACCCCTCACTGCAGCGTGAGTGTTCCTTAATCATCAAATTGGATACCAGCAGCAAGAAATTCTTCTACCTTTAACCATACAAGGTCGGGGGGGCGGGGGGTACTGTTTACTGTTCACCTGATGAATTAGACTGAAATCTTTGTTCTTACTGTTTGATTTTTGGTCAGAAAGTTATATCAATTTCTGAGTAACATGATGGAACTACTTTGTGAGAAAGAAAAGCTTTGTGATATCTCCTGTTGACCAAGTTCTGGATTCAATTAGTCTGTTCTAGAAATCTGTTTTTTATTCTCTTCCAATTTTTTTTTTTTTGAAGTGTGCATATATTTTGATATTTTGTAGACTGAGAATTACTGGAACACCCACTGGTCTGAGGATAGAGACTAAGCACTAAAATGTGACATTAGAAGAGGATCACTGAAGTAGCTGGATTACTGAGCATGAGTTAAGTGTCACTTGTCCTTCAGCTGTGCAGTACATCATACGTTGTGGCTTACTATTTGGCCACACAAAATTATGCAATGCTGCCACAACTTGATTGCTGTCCAGTTCTTGGATAAGCTTAGCTGGGATCATGTAAGACAAAGTGTTCAGGTTCACTTCTGACTCACAACTCCTAGGCGCTTCCAGAATCTTATCCCGAAATAGTTCAGTGCTGACCTATCTAACCACAGTTCCCAAAAGAGGAACTTATTTGAGGGGCAATTAAGCCTAAAGCTGTTACATTAAATGATTATGGTGTGCTAACAGCAAGGCAGTACATGCCTCTGGAACTCTCAAGTATAATTATGGGATTTACAAACTCCACCAGCTATCGTATGCAATGTGCTGAATGGGTACTCACAGAGAAGGATGGTGAGGACATTCTAATAAAGATTAGTAGGAAGGCAGACGGCCTTGTGTAATACCTTGCAGCTACGGTGTGATAGCAAGAGACCTAAAGAATCAGATTCTGAATAAAGTTGCTTCTCCGGAGGCTGTAAAAATCAGATTGCTCAAATGAAGGACAAGATAAAAAAGTTGGAAACCAAAGAGTGTATTTTTCACTCATGAAAAAGTGCATAGATGGGCATGGCTGTGATCTCCCTTGTATCTGAGGAAAAGAGAGGAACCCACTTCGTTGTGTGACAGCAAGAAAGCCAGAAGAAAGAGGACTTGATGGTGGAAAGTGATGGAACAGCAGAGCCTAGGGAAAAGTCACTGGAGGAGGCCAGGAAATTCTTATTTTTGAAGGAGAATCTAATGCAACCTGTCGAGGTGCAGAGGAAAAATTGATGGGAGAAAACAATGCTCTGCCTATCAGTGCAAAAAAAAAATAGAGTTAAGAAATGTGGTCCTTGATTGACCAAAAATCCTCAGCATTGAGAGGTGTGCTGTCTTTTCAGGTGGCTTTGGATGTTGCTGCCCCGGAGAGAAGAGTATTGCTTGTTGGAAGGAGCAGGTAGAAAGTCAGGGCTCTGGAGAGAGGAAAAAAGGAGTTGAGAGCACTGTGTCCCGTTGGCTGGACATGAGCAAGCCCTTCAGACCGCTGCAGACCCTGGAAGGGGTTATGTTTAGGAGCCTTTGCGGTACTCAGTGCTGTCTTTCAAGGATGACATCCAAACTGTACATACTGAACTGCCTATTTGAACTAGCAAAGTCTACTATTGTCAGAAGAGGCCACCATGAAGACATCACCTGCTCTTTCCACTTGTTAACATTTTTTTAATTAAAATTCTTTGACTTTTGGCAGATTTCTGAATTTTTGACTGAAAAAAAAGATCTTTAGAAATGCTGAAATAAAAAAGAAATGTTCTGTGGCCAGAGTCTGTCTTCCTGGCCAGTTCTGCAAAATGATGGTGCTTAGACCATTTTGATCTAGTAATTGTGAATCTGAAACTAAATCACTTTATTTTGAAGTACATTTTTTATTTTACTTACCCTATTTTACATTTGTAGGGAGATTACAGCCAAGGCAGGAGAATTCACTGTGCTTAATGCAGTGGGTGCATACAGCCCTACTTCTGAGAAGATTCTCAAAGGGAAGAAAAAAGGAATTAAACACATTTTACATGTAGTGGTAACCGAGGTGCAGTAACAGGTGCCGTGAGATTAAGCCTCTTACACCAGCTATGCAAAAAATCTGTGGCAAGCCTGAAAATGACACTCCTTACTTCTGACACCCTGGCCAGTGCCTCAATGTTGATATTCTTTTCAACATACCAGTTTAGTTAAATGAAAACTGTGGGTGTTGATAGGGAAACATGCTTTTTTGGGTTTTTTTTGCATTTTCCCCTCAAGATACTGTAGTTCACCCATCTGTAGTGTTACACAGTTTGCTCTGTCTTGTGGAAAAGAACACTGAGTACTAATGATATTTGGAAAGGTCCATAGTTCTTTTTTATTGCTACTACTCTTATTAAAGCAGAAGCTGAAGTTTCTAGAGTATTCTGACTGCTTTATGAAAAGAAATTCTTCACTGTCCAGATTCTGAAAAAATACAATTTTTCCAGTGAACTCCTATGGAAGATCATGTGTCATGCAATATTAATCTCATGAAGAGACAGCATCAGTTAAATGTAATATTACGCTTTTTTGAGTTTCTTAGGATAAAACTGTGAAACTGCTTTCCATCCCCAAAGGATGACATCATCTTTTTGTCTAGGGTGACCCTAAACATCCAAGGGACACTGGAATGGGTCAGCATTGAAAGTGGAGCAATTTGTTCGCAGGTGCCTATCTGCCATTTCAGTGAAACAGGGTAGCTCTGAAATGGTTTCAAGGTTTGTAATGACCAATTTTGTGGAAGACTGTACAGTGAGGAAAACAGTAATACTATTCATAAGTTACCAAAGACCAGGGCTGAAGTTCTGTTTTTCTCAATATACTTATATATGAGAAGTTACTGGATATAGGTTTGCTTTAGTTTGTAGCCAGTCATTTTTCATGCTTTGGTTTCATCCTTTATAGAGTGATCTCTTAAATAATTTTTTTCCATCGCCTGGTTCTTAACTAAAGAAGATTTACTTTTTTCAGAGACATAATATCTTATACTTGAGAAATCTGCTTTTACAGGGAAATGAATAGACTATGGTGATGTTATATATTTGAGGAAACTGAAGGTCAGCTGTAAAAAATGAACTGTGCAAAAGAAGAGTCTAGTCCTGCTTTCTTTCATATCCAGATACAGACTTCACTTTATGCAATAGGAAGGTACTCATTTATAATGCTGAATTCTGCCTTGCTGTTCGACTTGCATCACTTCTAAGTTATTCCTTGACATCTCCTAGTCTACTTTGTGAATGCTAGGTATTAATAATAACTAATCTAACAGTTCTGAGTAACATTTATAGCATTGAAAGATGATACATTTTTTTTCTTAGGCTCAAAGAATTTGTCATTTACAGCAACATTATTGAAAAATACTTTTTCTTGTAAATAGTCTGGAAATAGTCTTTCAGAAAGGAGTTAACTGGGGAAAAAAAAAAAAGGTAAAAGTTTAGTAAGATAGTATGATTAGGCCAAAACAAAACATAAACAAATTAATAGACTTGAGAGCTATTTGTTGCTTCATTTTTGAAAGATAAGAGCTTAACCTTTTATATTTATCAGCAGTGAGAAAATGAATCATACTGACCTAATTTCTTCTGTATGCGAGATTTGTTGTAATACAAGTGGCTCTTTCCCTCTTTTTGTTTTAACCATGTCTTTAAATCATGAATGGTTATAGACCATAGGAGTCCACAGGTGGTGCTTGTATATATCCCTGTAAATGTGCGGTACGCCAAATACGTGCAATATAAGCTTTGTTTTGATTTCCATCACTTCAGGGTTTTGTTTGGGCTCTTTGACTTGGCTTCTCCTGTGGCCAGTGACACATGATGAAACATGATGTAACAGATGAAAAAACAACTTCTAACAACTTTATTTGTGTATAAAACTTAGTGTAGTGTATATATGGTGGATGCTAATCCAAAATATTTCTACTGGATTTCCATTTTTTTATTGCAAGTTATGAGGAAATTTTTTGGACCTGCAAAGTCCATAACCCTAACTTATGGGGGTGTGCAAACCTCTGCTTTCCATACATTTCTTGAAAGACTGGGAGAATACTCCTTCCCGAAAAAGACATCTGACCGTGCAACCAAGCAGAAATCTCTACCTTTCAAACCCGATGAAGACAGTGCTTTTACAGCACATCACTTGTGCCATGCACTCAGACCTTTAAAGCTTTATTTGCCACTGCACAGACAGGAAAGGAGTATGCAGTAAAATCTTACAGAGACAAACAAATCTGCAGCAACTGAACTGCTCTGGTTTTTTCTCACACGTTCTTTTAGTCAGAATTTGATACTTTTTGAGTTTGTGTCAGTATACTATTTTGAGAGGAAAGAGCTTTTTCTTTCACCTATTTGAATTGTACGCTATTTGTTCTAAGTTTTAGGTTAAAAGATTAAGAAATCCAGTTTTAGTTTCTGTGAGAAATGTTCCCACAAAGTGTTCACAGTCTAGCATTTAATGTCTCCTATGCGTTTGGTTTATGAACAATTTTGCTTAATTCAGCTACTGAATTAAGAAAAAACCTGCTTGGGTATGATGAGCTTCAGAGCCCTTTTCTTAATGCAAAAGAGCAGTTGAAGGGTAAAAATGACCACAAACAAGGGACAGCGTTGAACAAAACCTATAAGCATTGCTATGGAAATAAGCCAGTATATGCTGTATTCATTTTTTTCAAGGAGATGTGGATCTCGGGAATCAGTTCTTTCAGGTGAAAGTGCAATTCTTTTAGTTTTTATCTTGGTTATGCATGAGGACACACTGATGAATTGGTCAGTAATTTTCCTGTATGGTCCTCCCTTCCTCTGAGTGAAGGGCTGGAGTTGTGCTTTCATGTCACAATATTCTTCTGCACATACAGTGCCAGGGTAACTGGAATTCCAATTCCTGACAAACTGTGTTGTCAGACAGTGTTCAGTTTTTCCTGTCTCTTCACAAGTATCTCCTCAGTATTAGATCCTGATCTCCTGTCTCTGTAGGTAATTAAAGTTTTGATGTCAGTTTGTACTATTTTTTTTTCCTGCAGAGTTATTCTTAAACTATGTGCCTGGATTAACCGTGGCGTTTATGCTACCACTTGTACCATGTGTGACCAACCCCCCGTCCTTTTGGATATATGTGTGTTTTAACAAAAGTTCCAAATCCTTTCTTGAAGGTAAAATATAGAGGCAAAGTAAGTTAAGCCATTTGTTTAACACTGGAGAAGTATCCAAGTCAAAAGTAGATTTCAAGTAATTTTTCTCTGTTTAGGTTACTTAAACCCAGCTCCCCATGTAAATGCTGGTATCTTGCATATTTTAGTTGTTTGCAAAACTGCATTGTTTTTCATTTGCCTGCTGTACAAAGGTGAAGACTGTCAACCTACATGATAGACAAGGCTGCTTTAGATGTGGTTCTGTCAGAAACTTACTCCTCGGATATTAGAGTTTGTCTCCTAGATAAGCTTCTGTCTCATCTTGCTATGGATTTATGGGTTAATAGATATTCTAATCTAATCATATTAATTATTCTGTACAACCAAATTATGAATCTCTTAATTTATAATGTTCTACAACTGTTCCTATGACTTGTAATTGCCTTTTAGAGGTTTTTAAAAGCCCGGGCTGTCCACATTGAAAGGGCATTGCCCACAAGGTCAAGCGCGGACGTTCAGTTTTGCTTAGAAATAAGCTTTACTAAACTTTAGCGTTGAACTGAAAAACGATGTCTTTGTGGGGGATTAACCTTCCCTTGCGGAGCTGTGGCTGTCTCTGTAGCCTGGGACTGCTCAGTGCCGTGGTGCTCTCCTGATCTTTCCCTTGAGGAGGGTAGGTTGAGTTGTTCCCCTGTTGATCATTTTGTGTTTGGAGGCCTTTCCCACTCCCCTCAATTTTGTTGTGCCGCTGAATGGGACTATGGTAATGCTTGGGCTTTGTGGCTCTCTCATTGTCTTTCTGACTAACGGATAGAAATGTCAGGCATAGAGAACCAGCCCCAAACTGTGACCCCTGTAACATTCCCCTTCAGCTGATTGACGTTCAGGCAGCTGCTGGGAGAAGCCCCCACCATTCAGAGGTTGGTGTACTTGCTGAGCGAGTCCCCCGATGTCAATCCTGTTAGCCCAATTGCCATGTGTTGGGAATGGTGGCCTTTCAATGCTAGATTAAACATTCTGCACCTGCTGCTGATGCGGTGCTTCCCCCGTCCCTCCGCAGCCGTGTCACCTTGAAGACTTGCGGGGCTGCTGCGGTCCAACTACAAAGGCAGCTTTTGTCCCGTCAGGGTTCCCAAAACGCTTTGTACTACTCCTCTGTTTGTTTGTTTGTTCGTTTTATTTTTTTTTACAAATGTTGGTTTTCAACACTTCACATAGAAAATTAAACAGCAGCATCAAATTAGTATTAAAATAGATATGGATAATTTCTCTTAGTGCAAATGTACCAGCAAAAATAACCACAAAAAGTACTAGCAGTAAAAAGGGTGAGGAAGAATGTATGCGTTGCTCAAATGTTTGCTGTACCAAAATAATTTTGTTGCAGTCTGAGGAGTTATAAACCTTACTTAATCAGGTGAGCGTTAAAATATTATTATTATTTATTGATCTAATTCTTACCTTAGCACTTTACAACTTTGTTTTGAACATTTGTCTTCCTTTGCATCTTAAAACTTTCACTGTTATGGTGTAAAATTTATAGAAGTTTCTAGAGATATCGTATGGACCCTGCCTTTTCTGCAGCTTTCCTCTTCGAACCCATAGCTAGAATAGAGCACTCGGTGGGAAAAAACTCAAGAGGAAACTTTGAAAACTGTTCTCAAAAGTGGCACTGTGTCAGGAGCAGTGCTCTTAGCGTGCCCTTAATCATGGAGGTCTCAGTGTGGCTGACTTGTCTGTGGGGATGACAGTGATACTTCATCATAAACATAGGTAATTGCGTATCTGACCCGAGAATTTTCTGATTTTGCATACTGGTGATAATGTTTCCAGTTATGGAAACTTGTATTGCATGTCTGCAATTCATTGCACAAAATTAATCATAATATTGTGCTTTTCCATTTTCACTGTGAACTCTTAAGTGTTCTTTCTTTTAAAATCTCATACTTGTTGGTGAGGTGAAAATTTATATGTAATTATTTGCCCAATATTAGAGCACCTCTGCAGTGCAACTACTTGTATGTATATGTATGTTTAAGCTAAATAAATGTATTTTAGAATATTCAACCTGTAACAAGTGAAAGAACCAACTTTTAGCTCAGCAATGTTGCAAGAGGAATTTTATGAGTAGGGTTTTTTAGCAGAATAGGTGATTGCCATAAAATTAATTTTAGCTTGCGCTGCAAATGTGTTTGGCATCTCTTCAGCAAATGTTGGAAAGACTACCTTTGTTTTTCACTTGAGTTTAATGTATTTAATAGAAAAATGGTTTATTACAGCATTCTATGCAAGGTAAATTTTATTTCTGTGTAATATCTAGCCTTTTCTTGACAAAAGAAGGGCAGGCTGGACTTCACGGGCTGGGTGTTAATCCCTCTGAAATCTCCAGAAAAGTCTTGTTATGAAAAGAAGAAAGGACACATATCCATTCTTTTATATGACTTCTGGTTTTCTGTGTGTTCTTCTTGGGTATATGAGGCATAGCCTTTGACATTGGTCTCCTGACTGCCAGCTAGTATTTTGAGAAACAGGTGTCAGGAAAATATTGGAAGATATGGGGAGTCTTTTTAATGTCCCAGAAAATGAGGTTCCATTCAGGTTAATAGAACTTGAATTTTATTAGGAGAGCTTTCAAGAATGTACCATCTGTCTGAAAACAGGTGAGATCAGAAATTCACAATTTAAAATGGAAATAAATTAAAGCTTGTATGTGGGTAACTTCTCAGGTAGATACTTCAGAATTGCGTGATGGTGATACCCATACAGATACATATCCGATGAATGAAAAGGTTGCTCTGAAAATAATAGGTTCTTACAAAGTTCCAACTTAACTTTGAAAAAGCAAGTGGCATTGAGAGCCTACATCTTGAGTGCCTCAAAAATTGCTGATTCAGGTACAATAAAGTTATAAGTAACTCTCTTTGCTGGCTACTAGTAATGTAAAATGTAGAGATATACCTATTTGACTACCTTGTACTGCTCATTGCCACCATTCAGAGTGGTTCTTTTGGCAAGACTGGACCGTTGTTTATCCAATTCCATTCTTTAATAGTTGGCTGGCAGTCACTTTATCTTTTTTTATGTGGTTGCACTTAGTGTTAGTAATAAAAATTATTTATAGAGAGATGTATGGATTTTGTATGTGAAACGGAAAGGAGTTGGCTTGCTTTATATTACTTTCAGCAGAGCCAAAACAGCTGAAAAGTTCAGTAAAATTTGTCAGAAATGTTGGAAAGTCAAATGGACAAAAGACCATTTACACAAAGCTTCCATTTGCATCTGGTTACAGTTCAGAGGAGACCCTCACCTTTAACATTCATAATTTTCCCCTTATAGCATTATGTATTGCATTCAAGTGAGTATTTTGCTTTTTTAAACTATAAAGTCCAAGTTGTCTTGCATCTTCAGCAAAATTCAGAAAGAGTTTATTTTCACATTTTTATTTTGTTACAGCTCTAACCTAAAATATTCATTAAAAATATAAGTGTTGGTTGTCTTTTGTTTTTTCTTGGACTATGTATTTTTAGATTTTCTTCCCATAAAGTTCTTTGCTTTTTTTTTTTTTTGAGCTGAGCTTATTTCAAGTGATTATAAAAAAGATTATTTTTTAAAAACTATTAGGAGGAATATGCATTTGTATTCCCTATAAATGCCTAAGAATATTTTTAGAGCCAATAACTTAGGATCATTTGCACTATAGCTATCACTCTTACAAATCTACAACCAGACTAAAGGGATTATTGAAATAAAATGTACTGTATTCCTTTATGTTCTATTTAGTACAGAACTTTGTCATTCAATTTTTGTATTCTGTGTAGATGACAAGCTAGATCAGCTGTTGCTGTCCTTTGCATTTCACTCACTTGGCTTAAAAATTACAGCAAAAATTGCTGCTCTATTCTGTTCCCGGACACCAATTGCTGATTTTACAGCCAATTTACTGTGCAAAAATGGTTCACCTCTTAGAAACCCTGAATCGTAGAAGGTGTCTGCCCAAAGCCAGGTTTAGTTATGCTGATCTGCAGAAATCCCCAAACCTCAAGCCAAATGTTGTCAAAGAAGTGCTGTAATCAGCAGTCATTTTCATAGAAAAATTCTGCTCACTGTGAAGAAAAAAAGTTATGTTTTGTTTAAAGTCCATGTAAACAAAGAGTAGTAAATATATTGGATTATTAGGAGCTTTATTCTTAAGGCTTAAAAAAAATGTTTTCTTTTGCTGCAGTTATTTATGAATTTAAAGAATATTCAGTGCAGCTTGTTCAAGAAAACAAAAAGCCCAAATCTGCCACTGTGACTTTGCAGGAGTTTGGGTAAGGCATGGAGCAGAAATGAAGGACAGCCCAAAACCAAGTACTAAAATTCCTCTATTGTTCCTCTCTCCTCTATTGTTCCTCTATCCTCTAGTCCTCTGTTATTTAGTGGATGGTTAGTTATATAATAAATCTAATACTGATTGTATGTTAAAATGTTTTGAGTTGGAGAGGTAGTAGATGAGAAAGACAGAAAGAGGTATTGTGCTAGCAATTTTGAAAACTGTTACAGAAATCTTAGGAGAAAACTACCTGCATGAACTTTACACTGAGGAGATGTCCTACATAATTTCCAAGGGATTGTGTAGGAAATTAAAAGAAACAATACATTTCTGCTCTGACAGTCATGAATGTTCTCGATATTCCCACTTTTGGAGAGAAGTGGTGGATGCAAGTTAGAGAAAAACAGAAAAAAGCTTTTTTCCAGGAACGTAAGCTTAACTTTTAACTGCT
Organism: Haliaeetus albicilla; assembly: GCF_947461875.1. NCBI lineage: Eukaryota > Metazoa > Chordata > Aves > Accipitriformes > Accipitridae > Haliaeetus > Haliaeetus albicilla. The sequence goes on along the minus strand of NC_091516.1, from coordinate 69,934,620 downwards.
TGGGCTTCAGATTAAATATTGACTATGAATATGATGTAATACATCCATGAACAATGATGTTATAATCACACATTGTATTCAAATATCTTTATCCAGAAGCCTGTGGAAGGAGGAAAGAGAACTAGCTTCTTGCTAGTAAATTAAAAACCCTCTGTTAAAGCAAAGTGTATTAAATAGCAAAGAAAGGAAAAGTATATCTATAATAGCAGCACCAGCAGCAGTCTGCAAAGTATTTTTCGTTAGCCATTCCAAGGACAGGGAGGAGGTGGGAGAAACCAGGTTTTCTGTAAGGCAGTGGCTGAAGGAGTACATTGACATCTGGATCAATGGGCCGAGGCCAACTGTACGAGGTTCAACGAGGCCAAGTGCCGGGTCCTGCACTTGGGTCACAACAACCCCACGCAGCGCTACAGGCTTGGGGAAGAGTGGCTGGAAAGCTGCCCGGCAGAAAAGGACCTGGGGGTGCTGGTCAACAGTTGGCTGAATATGAGCCAGCAGTGTGCCCAGGTGGCCAAGAAGGCCAACGGCATCCTGGCTTGTGTCAGAAATGGTGTGGCCAGCAGGAGCAGGGCAGTGATCATATCATCCCTGTGTACTGGGCACTGGTGAGGCTGCACCTTGAGTCCTGTGTTCAGTTTTGGGCCCCTCACTGCAGGAAAGACCTTGAGGTGCTGGAGCGTGTCCAGAGAAGAGCAACCAAGTTGGTGAGGGGTCTGGAGCACAAGTCCTATGAGGAGCGGCTGAGGGAACTGGGGTTGTTGGAGAAAAGGAGGCTGAGGGGAGACCTCATAACTCTCTACAACTACCTGAAAGGAGGGTGTAGCGAGGTGGGGGTTGGTCTCTTCTCCCAAGTAACAAGCGGTAGGACAAGAGGAGATGGCCTCAAGTTCCAGCAGGGGAGGTTTGGACTGCAAATTGGGAAAAATTTTGTCACCAGAAGGGTTGTCAAGCACTGGAACAGGCTGCCCAGGGAAGTGGTGGAGTCACCATCCCTGGAGGTATTTAAAAGACATGTAGACGTGGCACTTAGGGGCATGGTTTAGTGGTGGACTTGGCAGTGCTGGGTTAACGGTTGGCCTCGATGTTCTTACAGGTCTTTTCCAACCTAAACGATTCTATGATTCTATAAATACAGCTAAAAGCCAAGTCTTTACAGTATTTTAAGGAAACACTGTGAACAAGAAGATGTACCTATAGAAAATTGGAATAATTATGCCATTTCTCACCTAATTTGATAGGCAATAAATGAATAAGTAAGATCAGCTAGGAGGTATTTGGAAATTTTGTTGTGGAAGACCAGAAAAAAAACTGAGGAAATAAAGAACCCAGAGGAAAAGAATAACATGTTGTTATCAGTGAATATTTTAATACTAAATCCTGGATCTGGCCGGTATCTTCTTTCTGTATTTGGTGGGAATGTACCGTGCAACAGGAACACTCCGGAGATGGGATTTTAGGCATGGGTCCAGAGCATGACTGGTGTATACGGCTAGATGCAAATGGTACAGAAAGTTTAGTGTGGGAGAGAAAATCTAGACCTGCCAAGGAATTTGAAGACCAGAATGAAGTGGTCTGTAGATTGACAGGTGCAGATGGATGCTCCTCTGCCCATGGTCGGAGCCGGTGGTGTGCAAATTCGGGGCCTCTGTGCTTGGGCTAACAGAGCTGTACGGCTTACAGAGCGTCCGACCAGGTCAGTGCGTGTAGGGCTGTGTGGACTACCTGCAGATGTGCCTTTTGAGGTTTCCTTTTCTGAGTAAGCCAGCCTGCGGTTGCATTCTGCCAGAGGTTGGGTTCAGAGGCCAGGGAACCAAAACTGATGCTACCGTGGAAGCGGTTGCAAATTTGAGGCTGTAAGTTGACTCTGAGTCTGCATATCAGATGATATTTGGAAGTTAATTGAGCAACTCCACCAGAAGACATGGGGAGAGGAGGAAAAAAAAAAAAAAGATGACTAGTTAACCTTTAAATCAACACTCATGCAGTGTTTTGAGATGACTTTGGATGTCTGCCTCACAACAGATTGTGCAATGGAAGAGTGAGAGCAGTTATTGATGCTTCTGGAAAAGAATCCCTTTTCTTTGCAGGTTGAAACATGATTGTTAAAATCAGCACAGGTTATTTTGTGAGATTGTGGAGTGCTGGTTTGATTATTTGGAAATATCAAGGGATTTTCCTCTTAATTAAATTGTAAGATTTAATGGGTGATGGATAATGCTAATGATTAGAAATTGTGTTCTTCTTCTGAAGGGCTCTGAGTTTGTTAAGTAAAACCCAGTGACTGCAAGACTATTTACTGATAATACAATGATGTCATAATTACTAATGGATAGCTTAAGACAAGTATCAACAAATACGAAAGAGAAATGTGTTTTTCATTTGCACTTATGGGAATAACATCAGTTCCAAATGTTTTTTTTTTAATAGAAATTGCATCATTTTACAAAAAATAAGAATCGTGATATTTATTTAAGAAATTTGAGCCATTTGAGGTAACAAACTTTGAAAAGATTACATTTCCTTCCCCCCCAAAAAAGTTCCTAATTTTATCATTAAAATCCGATATTCTTCAAACCTCTCTAAAGCTGATTTTATCTGAATGCTTTTTTCCCAGTCTTTCATTGTCTGTTGACTTTAGTATTTCCCCTCACCTGCTTTCTGTCTTTTATTGTCTCTCAAGTTGATGGTTTTGCCCTCACCTGGTCTGGGAGAGATCTCTGGCTTGATCTCAGGAGGTGGATTGTGTATGCAGTCCTGGTGCCGGACAGGGGCTGAGGGAAGGAATTTTCTATGAGCAGGGTTACAAAGGAGGAGTCTCTCGTACTGTCTTCAGAAGTAGCAGTGTTGTGAAGGAAATAAAGGTGTTTTCATTCTTTCAGGTGTCAGCGTTTACTGTCAGGTTATATCTTCTTTTTTTTCTTTTTTTTTTGTTTTGTTTTGTTTAGTTAAAATGGGTGAGAACATTGTTAGTACATCTCGAGTCCTGCTATCCAGGGTTAGGGATTATTTATGTCAAGCCTCTTATCTTCTCATAGTTGTTGTTTATGATGTTCATTTCTTGGTTCTGTTGAGACATTGTAATGAATTATATTAATTACTTTTCTTTGTATCTTTGTATTAAGTGTAGTTATGAATCTAGGCACTTCTTATGAAGTGTAGTTTTTGGAGAATGAAGGATAAGGCACTGAAGCTTGAACCATGCACTGCCGGTTTGTAAAATAGAACATTTCTTTCAGCATTTTCATATTTGCTGTCAGTGATGGAGAAGTCTCAGGGTTTGCCTTTAGAAACAGTGAAGATCCACAGTCACAGGACACATGTATGTCTAAAGAGGGCAGCTGGGCCTTCTCTGTGGGAGTACATTGAAAAATGGTGTATGGCATTTGACATTTAAATTACAGCTGTTAAATAATACTTTTCTCCCAGTTGTCAGTTCTCTTTACCTTGATATTATCTCTTTAAGAAGCACCTCTTCTCCTTTCTTTTCCCCTCTCCTCCCACCCTGAGGGTTTCCATCCCTTTAGACCAATTCAAACTGATGGCGAGTTGTGCTCATGGAGCAAAATTAGCAGCCCAGGTTAAAACTCGAATGTATCCCTCAGCTGAAAATGGTGCAAAGACAGAAACTTGTCTCCAAGTAAGTGTCCTGTTCGACAGAGGTGACATCTGGGACGAATGTCTGGCCTCAGATTTGGATTAGAGCTCTGAAAGCCTGAACCCCAAACAGCCTCTTGAAATTTTATCAGGTCATTAATATCAGTTAAGTTCCATAGTTAAAATTTTTAGTGGATTTTAAAGTCATACAGCTAGGCTCCAGAAAATTCCGCATGAAATCCCATGCTGGTCTGATTCAATTTTATATAACAAGCAGCTTAACTTCATGAAGTCACTCTCTTTTGAATTATAAGTAGCAGGGTAGTACTTTCATTTAAAATCTCAGTTTTATCAGGTTGCAACTTCACTGCTAGTATTTGTATTATGTATAAAAGTTCAGTGACATTTTTGACAAAGCGTATTTTCAAGTGCTTCAGTTCTCTTTTGTGAGAAGTAGTACAGTAATATTTGTCCTACTTTTGGATACTTCTCAGTATTCATTTAATAGTGAAAAATAATTACAAAATGTCTGGTGTAGAAAATGAAATTCCAGAGATGCTTACATGAGGTAAAAACTGCTTTTTAAATACTTGTAATATTTATGAAGTGATTTTTATGAATATTTTATAGCTATTAGTTTTAGGAACTGAGTCACCATTGATTTTGTTCGTCGTATTCCTGGTGTTATCAATGCGGATGCATCACTTAATATTTAACATGCACAATAAAGGAACGATCCCTGAAATCTGCACCACCAGTGAACGCTACGAGGGGTATCCAGCCTATCCTTGGAAGGTTTACCTGAAACCACAGGATCACATTTCGGCTTGCACTAAATTAGCAGCTTGTGATGGCAGAGGTGAAGAGACTGCAGCTCTCTTCTCCCCCCTTCTGTGGCAGTACGTTCCTCTCTCTCAGGTGCTTGCACTGCATCAGATGACTTTGTGCATGCGTGATGGATGTGAAAGCAAGCACGAAGAAGGGGACAGGAGAACATGGCCAGGAATAGGGAAGGCAGGCTGGGACCGTGGTGGCCAGAAGTTGCATCAGTTTTGGCCACTGTTGTGGAGACTAATCTTCCCTGTGGTAAGAGTGAGGCTCTTTCAGAAGCACTTCAGAGCAGCTACCCAATATCAGGTGCTCTGAATCACCTTCCAGAGATTCACTTCTCCCTTCGTTGACTATAAAGGGAACAGTGTGCTGGGCTTCCCCAGATACCACTCTTGGTAACAGTTTTATTACAGAGACAAAGGATTGAATGATTGTGAAGACTGAATTGTCTTAATTATGCCTGTGTGTGGTCATTCCAGATCTAAAAAAAGCAATAAAAAGTCTTGCGCAGCTCTTTTCCGGACTGTAGGTGTTGTTAAGATGAGAGGTTTTCAGTCTCCATCAGCACACATCTCACTGAGTAAAAACTTTCACATACTAAATATATTTGGAATCAGTCTTATGCATCCAGATTTTGTTTGTGTATATTCCCTCTGTCTTTTTAATATGCACTATCTATTTATTATAGTCATGTTGTAATAACTACCAAAAAATGAAAAGTAACTATGAAAACTCAAAAACAACCCAAAACCCTATAAAAAAACCTACAAATAACTATAAAAAACTAAAAGTACACACAGGCTAAGTTAAAACAAAGACAGGACAATACATACGTGAATTTGGGTGAAATAATGTAAAGGATCAGAAGAACGTGTGTTGGCTGCATACATAGATCTGATTACTTAATACGTGCAGTATTTGATCGCATAATATCATTACTTGAAGTGATTTTCGTACTTAGGTGGGCATATAACAGAAGTTTGTTGTAATGAGGAGTTACATGAAAAAGGCAAAATGACCTGGCTGTCATAGTGCAGTGGTGGGAGGCTTCAAGTTGAGCAAATTGAGGATGGTATTGTAGGGAAGTATGGAAGAAAGAACTCGGAAGAAGATGGGAAGCCGTTAATTAAGTGAAATCTTAAAAGGCAGGAGCAAGTTGGCTGAGGTTGATTTCTGTGGTGATAGAGAGCTAGAAAAATGGTATTTTGGATTGATGGGATGGCCAAAAATAGGAGGTTGTAGGTAGGCAAAGCAAAAAGAGTCAAAGTCTTTCAGAGGATGGATAAAAGGAGCAAAGACACTGTTATGATAGTCTGAGGCTGATGCTGCAGACCAAAACTTTGTCTTCATTTGTTTTTTAAGAGTGCATTAACTAATGTAAATAAACTGGTCATGATAATGCTGAAACCAGTCTATGGATGAAGCCAAAACTAAGGTAGGCATTATTTCATAAGCTAGGCTTTAATGCTAGCATCTGGACAAGACGTTATTGGAGTAAGAATTAGGACATAGAGGAAGTATTTTCGCTGTGTAACTTTCGAAGTTTGGGTTTAAACTTGCTCTGGGAATTCCGTTTGGTTTTGGGAAGAACTTGAGTTATTCAATTTAGGTGCTGTAACATGGACCTTGGGTAGATGCACAGAGTTTTTAACCGAGTACTCGTGAATACCTGTACTGTGTGATGCTGAGGTCAAGGAAAAAGAGAAGTGGGTGTCATCAGCATTGAGTGTAGTAATAACGGGAGAGTGAATGAGGCTGGATGGTGATGGGAGAGGGTGATGAAGGTAGGCCTAATGGAATAGTGAGGCACTGCAGAAGAGAGGATTTCAGCCCAAAAAGGGAACATGAAGGGGGCTGCTAGGGAAGTGAAGGGAGAGCCGTTAAGAGTAGTGTCTCATTTGATTTAACTGTCATGCACAGCAGAAGTACAGACAAGGCCTGAGATTTGGCATGGCAATATGTTGTTTGAGTAACTTGAGTGAGAACAGTTTCAGTGGAGGAATAGAAGCCAGATAGTAAAATGATCAAAAAGAGCACTCAGAAAAAGAGATTCAAGGCTAGAATCAGTTCCATATTCAACATGTCTGAGAAGTAACAGCAGGACTGAGATGAGCCAGTAGGACATTTTGGTTGGAGGGAGATGAGTGGTTATTTAAACATGTTGCAGAGGTGAAATGCTGTGGAAAAAGCGTTGACAGTTTTCCATAAAAGAAGGCTCTAAGTACTTCGGTCTTTTTGTCATCCCAGTTAATGGCTTTCCCTCCATACTGGCTTGCAGACCAGTTCTTAGCTTGATCTGTGAAGTCTGGTTGTACTTCTAGAGCATGATCTCATTTGTCTTTTATGCCTCTTGCTTCCATTTCTTTGTTTGCCTTGGTCATTCTCATTTTGCCTCGTTTAATGATACTGTCTCTGTGGATCCCACAGCACAAATTCAGATGTTGATTTTCTAGGAGAGAAGACTTCTGGTGTGTTTCTGCAGCACTGCATACAAAGCAGCGTTGATTCTGGTGGGGCTTCCTGAGTGTTGCCGAAACGCCCGTATTAATTAGCAATTAAGTAGTGCTATTTGCTGTCTCTATGGTATGTGCATCATTCTTTAGAAGAGTGCTGGAAGAATGCAATCCAGGAAAATTCGTGGCAGAGTTTGGGAAAGATCTGTGTATTTATGTGCTCTTTGTTTTAGCTATGAGATGATCCTTGCTTCTATTTATCCTTTCACCCACAGTAATCGAACACCCTTATCTTGCTGGCGTTTGGCTGTGATTGCAGGCTGGGCTGCACTGGATTTGCTTTCTAATCCTCAGGCAAACCTGCCTAAACTTTGCAAGAGGTTCCATGCTGGAGTAGGGGGGCACTTCACGTGCCATCTTTTTGCCTCCTTTCCTGGCCCGGGAAAATGCAGTTGCACCTCCTATACCCCAGACGTGCCAAGGTACTGAATAAAGCCTTGCAGGCTCATCTGGAAATCAGAGCAAGCAGTGCCCTTCTGCTGCTTCAAAAACAGTATTTCACAGGGAGCCAAACAGGACTGGGGGAGTTTAATGTGTAGTGACACCTTTGCACCAGCTTACAAATGGATACTGTGTTTTGTACCTGTACACAAAAGTTCTGGCCTGTTGTGTTCAGCAGATAAGCTAGAGGGGCTTTTTTCTGAGCTTTATGAATTTCATCGGTTGTGGTGTTTGATACCAAGACACTCCAATGCATCACAGATGAAAAGATCAACTTCTACTATGGAGTTTGAAACAAAAAGGGAAAATTAAAATGTGGAGGGTTTTTTTCATTTGAAAGCCATGGTAAAAAAGATTCTGGTACAGTGTAAGTGAAACTTATGAGGTTATACCTTCTATTGAATTGAGATTTCTTGTGTTAATCTAGGCTTGTTTTTTTCCAAAGTCTGAATTCCAAATATGTTTTAATGATAGTAAGTGTGAAAATCTGCAAAGAAGATTTAAAACTAAAGGGCGCTTTCAGAAAAAACAAAATGAAAAACCATTCAGAAACTTCTAATTTAAGCAAGTTTTAATGTGGGATGTGCATACACTTAGAAATTCAGCTTTGCACTCAAACATACTCTAAACATTGTTTTCGAGCAGGGAAAATCTAACAGAGTAAGTATCGCAATTGATAATTTTGCTGCTTAGCACCAAGAAGCAGAGTAAATTAAAATTCTCCTCACTGTGTGCCTTGGAGCCCATTCCACCTGACTCATCAAATGAAAAATTCATCAATTAATCCTCTGACAATAACGATATATACACAAAAATCAATCCGGGATTGATTTTTTGAGCCCAAACATGAAAACCAACCCCCGGCTTGCACATAATGTGAAATTTCTCTTCATTTCAACCTTATTATTGAGTATAAAAGCTGAAGTGTTCATAGAATTATTTGTTCTAAGTCAACTACAAAGGTGGGATTGTTTGAGGAAGGGTGTGTGCGCCATGGAGATGTTCTGAAGCGCTATTGGAGCCAGCTAATAAAGTTGTCAGATGTGTGTAAGAGCACAGCTGATAGGAGTCCCCCCAGAAGGCAACCGGTGGAGAGAGACACTGATCGCTGGGATCTGACAGGAGACCACCCAGGGTAGCTCAGAGCCAGCCGCGTACCAGGCAGGATCAAAGGGAGGGAAGAGCGGCGTAAAAGAAAGTAAACTCAGAAACTGGAGTATGGAACCTGCCTCGGTGGGGGAACGCCGATGCCGCAGCCGCATCGGTCAGTCGGCAGGCTGAGGCACGTCGCTTCGCGGGGATCGTAACGAATTCTCGGCAGCGGAAAATGAGATAATAATTTGTCAGATCTCTCACTTGTAATTCGTACTGCTTTTTCAGTGAAAAGGGAAATCGCAGCAGATTCCCTGTGCGTTAGGGTGGCCGGTGCATCGCTATCTCTTCCTTTGTTTACATAATCCGCTTCAGGCTGTACAGTGTGTATTGAAATGATCAGAGGTCCTCCCTAAAATGACACTGTATTAATCTGATGAGAGGTTAAAAACATCGGTTGGTGTATGTACTAATGTTACTTCATTTGAGATCAAATTGATGCTGGGAAGTATTTTTGTACCAGCTTGTATATCAAAACGCACAAGGTACACAGTAGAAATTCCAGATAAGAAAATCTCTCAAATCTCTCAAGATAAACACAGGTTGCTTTTTATTTGAGGTACAAAAGAAGAGTAGCCTAGTGCCTGCATTATGTGTATAAGCTTATGGTTTTAACTCCTCATCAGATTAATATTTTAGGCAACCTTACCTCCAGCGTAACAAACACTGATAGCAACTTGTTGAATAAGTTCTTGCGTCTGAATGCAACACGAAGGAGATAAAAATCTTCTGAGTGAAAGAACTCATTTTTTGTTCTTTGTATCGCCTCTGGCAGTGATTCACTGCTTCCTTCCCATATATAAAAATAATATTCAGGCTGTAAAGAAGTACCCAAATGATGTTAAAGAGTTGAAAATTGACACACTGCGGCACGCAGACAATAATCAAGTAGCAGATATATTAACTTTTGATGGGCCTTTGTGAATGCGTGTATTCACGGTGCAGATCAACATTAACATTTTTATCAAGTTCTAGATGCATGAAAGGTGGAAACACACTTCAGGAATACGTGATTGATGTGTATTTCCTCAGTCGCAAAACTAGAGAGAATTTTGGTAAGAACACAGACTGTGAGATACTGTGTTGTTATTTTTACTTTCTTAGTTGAATGCTAAGACCACCCTCTTCAGAAATTGTATGTGTGATAGGAACAAGGATGTTGTCATAACTGTTTGTCAGCATATTAAATATTCAGATGTTTGTGATGAATTTGGCTCCAAAGAGAATATCAGAACCTATATCTGTTACCATGTAATATTTCTTTCTAAAATATTACCACAAAGTATGACTCATTGCGGGAGAGTTTTTGTTTGCTCTTTCAATTTACAGTTCTATTAAGAGTCTTAAAGTGTAGACAGTTTCACAAATTATATTCATAGGTTTTGCTGTTGTCACATAATTAGAGACTGAAGGAAGTTAGGAGGGAAAATGGTAGTTGGTATAACTTACTTTTAGATATATTAAAGTTGAGTCTGAATTCTGGTCTTTTGTTTCAACTGGGCTTCATACATTTTTTTATATGTATAGATTTACATAATCGATCCCTGTGGGAAATGTACTGTTACCAGAGAGTGAGTAATAAAGAGTAACTTGAAGGTAGAGAGCATGTATATATTTCAGAATATGCTTCAATAATTTATTTTTATAATGTTTATTTGGATTTACCTCTGTGATTTATATCATATTGGTAATGTATATTTTAAATTTTATTTGTGAATTCTTGTATGCATTATTTCTAAATATGAGGCTAAAATGTACTATTACCATTTCTACAAAGCAGAACAGGTTTTTTTTAATGCAGGTTAACATTAATTTGGTAAAATAACAAGGTAATGCCTCTTATCTTTTGAGAATCCATTTATAGGATATTTTAATATATGGATTATTTTAATAATTATAAATTTATTTTAATGTTAGGGGATTTTACTCCCCCCCCCCAGTATATACATTTCCTTGGTAAATTAGGTTCATATCTTAGTCAGCTACAGATAAACTGGCAATATTGCTCAATAATTGTAGAGCCATTATTCAGGTGTGAGGCATTAGAACAGATCAAAATTCTTAATTTTCCTTCTTCTTTAAAACATGTTATGAAAGTTTTGTTCTTTGAGCAGGAACGTTATACCTTGTTTTCCAACTGGTTATTTGCAGCGCATCTATTCCATCTGCCACCCCCTGTGCTAATTAATTAATTACTTCTGCAGCTGGGGACCTAGCAAGGAAGGTGGTCAGCAGGGGGCAGTCCTGGTTGGCAGCGGTGCTGGGGAAGGAAGGCTGCATCCCAGCCAGCCCTGGGAAGGAGAGGAGAAGCATCGCTTTAATGTGAATTAATAGCGCTGCTCTCGTCAGGAGGTTGCCAGTGTTTTCAAGGGTTCCACTTCTTGTAGTGTGGTTGTAGCTGCTGCCTTTTGGAGAGAGCTCTTAAAAGGTGTGTCTCAGACACACTGAACATCTAAAGCGATTTAGTGATTTTTCAGTGGTTTTATTTTTCGAAATTCTACTTTTAAAGCTAATTAGTTATAAATAAATACTGAGGGGTTTTGCCAATCATGCAGATATGTGCTTTTTATTATATGCAACTTGAATTTCAATTTAAATGCCTGAAATAAATAAAGAATATACCTAGTCTGGTTTTTTTAGGCAAAGGTTTATGCTCTGTCATGTGCAATTAGATCAGCATTTTCAGATGCGTGTGGTAAACCTAGACACCAAACCCATATTAAGGTATCTAAATGAAAATACATTACTTCCTGAAGATTACACTGTGAAATCTCACAAACTTCAAAAAAGAGCAGCAGATAATAAGCATCTCTTTTACAGGAAAGCCATTTTTATGTACATATCTGAAAATATATATAGGCATATTAGGCAGATGGATTGGGGCATACCAGGTGCAGTTTGTATTTTCAGTCTAGTAGGATGTGTTTCTCAAAGCTAATAAGAAAACTGTGTAGTGTTTAACAAAAAGGAAAGGCTCTTGCATACAGGCACTATCTAAATAAGTTGTTATTGTCAGATTGCACTTTAAAATCTTATTACTTAGTTGAGCCGCATCTTGCACCTACCTAAAGTAAAGAGAGCTGTGTTTGTGTGAAAGTTCACGTTACATTCCTGAGAAAGCAGCTGCTGTGCTCTGCGGAGTCTCATCTGCCGTGGCTGTGGATCTTCACGTATTTCTGTAAGCGTGGCCTCATCCTGCCTTGCTGAACTGCTGCAGAGTTCGCTGAGAGTCGGGTTTGCCGTTTCATGGGACGCGTGGGGTGGTCCTTGCTCGGGGCACTCGGCGGCTTGTTCTGCCCCACAAAGGTACATTATAACGCCCCTGTGTTTACTGTTTGAAAACAATTTTCTAAACCCAAAATGTCTCTGTGCAGCATTCCTTGACAGCATTAGCTTTACGCTTCTAACTTGGATTTCAGGACTTAGACCTCCGTTTAGGAGAGCAGCTACGTGTATGTCAAAGTGCACCCCAAGCCACTGCAGCGTGGTCTGACCAACATTCAGAAGACGTGGGTTCTGTTCGTGCCTCTCCCGATGGCCCACGGGGTGATTTGGGGGCAGAGCACGGTACCTCCTTGTTACAGAGGGACAACTATCATTCTTCCTTGTAGAAGCCTTTTGAGATCTAATGATGAAAACCAGCGTTATAGCATCTGTTATTACGAAGGTGATGCTTTAACACAGATTTTTGTACTAAGGGAAAATTAAGATCATGCCTCAATTTTATAATACGCTTGTATGTCTTGCAGAAGTGTGGCCTTAATGTCCCAGCCACTTTGAATTCAGTTTGGCTGAGACTTGGGCTTTGTTTCAATATGCTTAAATTTCAGCATATGTTCAGCTGAATGAGAGCTTTGGTGTACAGATGACAAGTCTAGATGTTACCATTTGCATCATTCCTTCCTCATTTAAAAAAAAATCAAAACATACATTACAGATGCTGAGTTTTGATTGACATTGAGGTGGGAATTGGGGTTTCGGGCCATCCGCTTTCTTGTTCGGTGTGCATGCTTGTTTTGTTCAGGCTCTAAATGAAAGTTAAGGATTTATGCTGTGTCCTCCTGGGATTTTTTTATTTTATTTTTTTTAAACAAATGGTACTGAGACTATTCGTGCTCTCCTATCTTTGTATAATATTAGAAATTTTACTGTGCAGGATGAACCTTGAACTGTTCAAAAATGAACCTTCCTAAAAGGATAAAAAGGCTGTAGCAGAATCTCTTAAATTTGTTTTCTGTATCGCTCTTTTTCATATTAATATGCCATAGTTCCATTTGAATAATAAACTGGCATTCACGTAACAAACAGGATGGAAATTCAGAGGTTGGTATTTTGCAATAGCAGCAGTAGAATGGGGAGACACTGCAATCTGTCCTTTCCACTCTTCACTCTGTTATGTGTTGGCTCTGCAGCTGATATGGCCCTGCTCCAGCTTTGGCTTTGCAGCTGATAAGGGTCTCTGAACAATGAATTATTTTAGAACTGTACTTTGCCATGTGAGCTGCATTACCTAGGTAAAATGCGGTGAGTTGTAGAAAAAGATAATTCCATATTCTGTGGCCATTTGGAAATAATTTCCTTACATTTGTGAGTCTTAGTCTTGTATCATTTTGATGTGGCTTTTGTATTCTTTCTGAAATAGTTACTACTGCATTTAAGGTTTATATCACATAGCGATAAGCTTTGCTGACATGGTCTTACTTTTAATAACATCTTTGCTTTATTAAAGAGATATGTGTCTTTTTACGTTAAAAATATATCTTTTTTTAAGAGATAAAGATGGTGGGATTTCTGACGAGACAAGCAGCAAGTGTAACAGTTTTTATCTTATGTCACTTCTTAACTGCACATTAAGGTTTATCTTGGACACAATAATAATGTAGTTACAGGGATTTTCCTTAAAGTTTATTAGTAGAATTTGAAACATGTCTATTTTTGTGAAGATGTAGGCCTGTAAAGCTCAAATTCATAACTGAGATTTTATACGTTTCGTAAAAAAATAAGAGACAATACAGTTGGGTGAATATATCCAGCCACATCATTTTTCTGTGTGTGTAATACAAATGTATCTATAGGTGTGTATTAGAATTTATGTTCTGTCATTATGATTTTTCACAAGTGCCAACATCAGTTTTCTAACTGAGCATCAGGTTGAAGGTTGGATAGAAGCAAAGAGAAGGGAAGGGGAGAAAACACTTGGCAATATCTCAACTGCAAAAACTATACAGAGCTGGACATACTTTCAAAAAAGGTTGTACTCCTTTCCTTTTTAAGGCAGTTTCTATGCCAAATTGCCAAATTCCTCTTCTTAATCTGGACTAAGTGGCACTTTTGCTATTGGATTTTTTTTTGTGGCATCAAGGAGAAGCTCTAGGAAATGAAGAAGGACAGTTGATAGCAAAGATGGTTGTAGAAATGGCAAGGGTTACCATTTTCACCACTGTCAGATGAGTGGTTGCTGGGTGATCATGCGTACAACATAATGACATTCCCAAGGAAGTGGATGCCATAGTCAGGCTTTGAGGACCAACGATTATGAAGGCTTGTTTCTGATATAAATGAAAGGGTACCTACAGATACTTGCTTGAAAAGCAAGAACTCAACTGCCTTCAGCTGAAGTAGAGAATGTTATTGTGTCTCCAGGTAAATTGCTTCAGAAAAGCTGAAGTACAACAAAAGTCACCAGCTTTGTTCCTCCCCAGCAATGGCTGCCACACATATGCTTCATCAAGAGATTTGATGGGAAAAAGGCACAGCCTTCAAAGGCACCTTACCCCATTTATTTGACGTAGTATAATGTTCATTATCCATTGTTACACTATGTAAATCCACTTTTTACCCCTAATCACCTCTCTTCTACGTCCCTTTTGAAGGACACTTCTCATGAGAGCCTTTCACAAGAGAAGTGGCCTTGTTGCTTTGTTTAGACTCTTTAGACAAGTTGCCATCATAATTCAGGGGAAGAAGTTTTCCAGAGAAAAAACACAAGTCTTCATTGTGTCCTAGACCTGAACTCAACAAATATTCCAACCCATTGAGATTACCATGTTTGCCTCCACTGTTCCAATCCTCAGCTATTTCTTTGGTTTTGACTTAACTTCTGAATATTTCTAACCCACATGAAGTATCTGAAGAGTTGCAGTAGGGTCCTGCTCATACAGATTACCACACTTCAGCACTGCGACATCAGTGGGAATATTCACAAAATTGAGGATACTAACGTTAGCATGTGTACTAACAAAAGGAATATTTGTCGGTCTGTCTGTGTGTGGACTATCTACTGCACTCCTTTTCCTCTCAGCTTGAATTCCTTATGAGCAAAGAAATAATCTCTAACAGCATTTCAGATGAGAGTGCTCATAGGAACTTTGATCAGCTCCTGCCTGCCAAAAGACAGGCTTTGCTACCTTCAGTTATTGACAAGGGCTTGAACCCAGTATCAGTGGTGTATATGTGTCTGCAGCTGCTAGGTAAGTGTTGTGCATGTATGTGACATCATTTGTCAAACTGTGTGTGTGGCTTGATAGCTGATGTCTTCTGTACTCTTCATCCAAGCATTCCGTCAAAACAGTGATAGATCTTGTGAGTTCCTGGAGGTTTTTGGGAATGGTAGCTACACACAGAAAACATATGAAAGCATTTTCCTTACTTGACACTTGGCAGCCTAAGTTCATCTCTAAGATGAGCTCAGAGTTTTATCTGAATCAGTTAATTAACTTACTGGTATTCTTTCCAAAGCCACTTTCATTGCTGACCTTCTTCGCAGAGTCTGGCACTGTTATCTAGGAAGGAGCCAACCCTTTATACCCTCCCCAGCTCTCTGAGAGTGTAGTTTGATTATTGAAATGCTAAGTTGCCTAGTGAGAGAGAGTCTTTAAATGAATCATGCAGTGGGTTATGCATTGTGTCTCCATCTGTTATCAGTTAGAAGGTGAACCTTTCCATCCAAACATCAAGGCATACTCCAATATGCATTGTCTTTGGCTTGCTTCAGAAACATGCCAGAATGTGAAGTCTGCGAAGCATGAAGAAAAGCAAGCTGCAGACTTTTGTAAAATGTTGTGCCTGTGATAGGAGGGCTGGTTTTGATGCCAAGTTCAGGCTAGCAAGTAATTGTTTGAATAGTACAGGTGTTGCCCAGAGGCGCTTGCCCATTAGAGTGGAATTTGTACTAATCTGTGCACGAAGTAGAGAGGTTGCATGCTGCAACTCTGATTCTTCAAAAGAAAACTAGGACTGTAGTCCCCAAACCAGCCCTTCTCCTATGCTTTCCCAAAACTGCTGTTGAAGGAACTAGGAGAGGGATCTTTCCTGCCATCACGGGGGAGGACAAGGAGGCCTAAGGTGTCTGTGTAGCAGTGATATATGTCACTATTCAAAGGGTGCTGGATCTGCAGTGCGTGCAAACATACAGCAAAATTCATCCTGGCTGAGGTGCTTTGGGAGGCCTTGGTGAAACAGCTTCACAGTTCACATAGGAAATTGTCCTTTCTTTATTTTTTTTCCCGTTCCCCCCCCCCCCCCCCCCTTCTCCAGATCCATTGAAAACTGTATTGCTCTTCCTGTCCCCCAAACTCATCTCATTGCTGGTTGTTGAGAAATTACTTTCCTGAGCTTGTCTGCTCATTTAATAATCAGTGTCCTGAAATTACTGTTCTTTATTAGTCTACAAAGTACTTACTTAACCATTACAAAGCATTTAGAAGAGTTCAGGAAGTGAATGTGTTCTTTCATTAATTTCTGGACTGGTAACATGGAACAAAACCAATAGAAATGATTGGTATTGAGTACAATACAATGTGCTAGTGCTGGACGCTTGATCCGTAAGGTAGATGCTAGACATGTATCTAGAACTTAATTTAATGTATTGCCCAAATATTTTTCCTCTTCCAGCATCCTAAATAGCAATATTTTTTTGTGCTGTCACTTGCTCAGTCTTTAGAAGAGTAGGATGAGAGACCCATTAGCTGCCCCAAAGGGTTTCCAGCCAAAGCTTCATAAAGTAAAAAGATAAATATTATTTATTCTTCTTTCACCGTTACAGATATTGAGACACAACAGGCTTGTGACTTGACTGAAATACAGATGCTAATTCAATAGCACAGCTGGTTTACAATTTAAGAGTTTGGTTTTTATAGTTCTGTGCATAAGCCATTTGACCATGCTTGTTTTCCTTTACCTTTTGGTAGGCAATATTTTTAACCAGTCTATTTCTAAACTACCTACCAGTAGCTCATGCATCTTAACACTGTTCCTGAAGCAGCTGATTATATTAACTGCACTAAGAGCATCTGTAATAAAGAAAACCTGCTGTTTTCTGAGCCATTCAGTCTAAATTGTTAGTGCTCTGACTGTGGGTAAAAACGTGTGGAATATAATGTGAATACAATATTCAAATATAAGTATATTCTGGCATTATATTATACTTTAAAATAAGTATCAAATATAGGGTTTGCTTGTATTCTTTAAGTATGAGAGTCACAATTTAGGCTCTAATTTCACCTATCATTCAGCTTTTTTGCTGAATTGTTGAAAAAAGCTGCCCAAATGGCTAGATTCCTTCTTCACTGCTTTTACCTGATAGAATTGTGCTGTTGCTCTTTAACTTCAGTACAGCAGTATGTCTCTCTGCCAAACTGAAACGATGTGAAAAATTTAGTTATATATCACACTTATTTTTCTTCTAAGTGACATTATTGGCCCCACTAATAGTGTGACTAACCTCATAATATTCAGTCTCTTTCCCCCAGGAAACATGACTCTCTTCTTCCCCATTTAATTTGATGCCAGACCATGTGGTGTTTCTTTTAAGTTCGTCTTTATCTCAGTGTTGTAGTGTGGGGGACCTCTCTAGATTATTTCAATCTCTCTTCATATGTAAAGATAATGGTAACATCCACAATGGGAAACAGTAACTGTAAGAAAGCACACAGCTTGGTGTTTCCTCTTTTTTTCTTCTCCCAACTTCAACCATGGTCTTTCCTCTGAAAGAACGAAAACCATGGAGCTTATCAAAATAACTTACCTCCCTGACTATTGATTGTCTCCTTTAATAGTCCGTTAGAATTAGATGGAGAAAATACTTTTTAGATCTTTTGGTCTGCCCCCCTGCTAGTTCAGCATTGTTCCCTTCATTATGCCACTGAGTGTTTCTTCTAGTTTGTTGAGAAATTATTCCACAATTTCACTGTCAGGAAGATTCTCCTGATATGCAGCATGCATTTTTCCTTTTTTTGATTCAACCTGACTATTCCTAGTTATATTTCCCTATCATTCCAATATTTCTCTTTCTTACCATGTGCTTAGAGGTTTCAAGCATTCCTGCATGGCTGCCTCTCACCTAAGCTAACAATTTACTGGTGATTCAGCATTTAATTTTTTGTGTGTGTTTTCTTTTAATCATTTCTTATTTCAGTATCTTGATATTGAAAGTGATAGGGAAGACTGCAGAACTGAATATAAAAGAGGTCTATTACCTGTGATTTCCCAAGCTTTTTTTCCCTCACTTCTATCCTAGTTATTCTGCAAACCTACTCTATTATTCTGTAAAATTAATGTAAGTTTAGGAACTGATATAATCTCAAGGTCGCTTATTGCCTTTTAAATTTGTTTCTCTCGTTACATGTATGGTCTTTGAACTATTTTCCCTATTTTATTCAGTGTCGTTTTTATGATCCTAATCTCTTTTTTTTATATTTTTCTGTATAGAGACCTGAATCTGAAAGCCCTGTAGGTTCTTTGTATTATTTGTGTGTTCTCTTCGGTATTTACATCTATGGCCAGTTCAGGATTTTCCATCTTTGGTTCTGTTAACATAGTCATTATCCTCTGTCAGTTTGTAATGATGTTAAAACATGACTTTGTCAACAAATCTATTTTTATCAGTATGATATTGTAAGATGTTGTCTGTAGTGAAATTCAGAGGAGTTATTTTTCTTGCATTTTTGTATTGTTTTATTCGTTGATTATTTTTCATAAATATACCTCATGTTTTACTTGTGATTCTAGTATGCCATGTCCTTCTCCCCCAGACTGAAGCCGCAGGGTAATGTTGAAAGTGGTTCACCAGATCTGTGAGTCGTGTGGTGCCTCAGTGGTGCTGACATACCTGAACTGAGTCAGGAACAGAGCTTTTCTAAATGAGTTCCTCCCAACCTCATTTCCTCAAAGCTCAGTCTCCATCTCAGAACACCAGTTCCCAAGCAAGTAGAGTTATCTTCCAGCAGTTTACAGTTAACTCAACAGCAGTTAAAGGTCTCCAAATGAAGCATACCTACATTAAAAGGACTTTTCCTGGAATCTTTTCATGTCATGTTGTGTCTCTATTTGCCAGTTGTAAGTTTTCTTGCATGTAAAGTGTTCTTTGATATTTTTATATATGATTAATCAGAAATTCAAAGCATGTGATAATCCACCTTTTCATGACTATTTAATTATTATATATATATATATCTATCTTTCTGCTGCCTAACTCAGTTCAGAACAGTGGAGAGGAAAAATGCAAATCTTTTTAAATAAGGTATGGCGAAGTTTAAGTACTGTTAGCAAAAACCTTTCTCTGCCTACTTTAATTTTGTAATAAATGTTGGCTTGTAAAATTAATTCAGACAGGAGTTATTTCAGTTTTTTACCTTAAAATTTAGCTCCAACTTTATTTGTCAGTTCTGTAAGTTGGAATGATTGTCTTAAGTGCTGAAACATTGACAACATGATTGCGATTTCGTGGAGTAACAGAAAAGAGTAAATTATTTGGGTTTATTCTGTCTGTTGATTGCATGGCAATCAAACAATGGCAGCAGGGTGGGATTTCTGTAAAAAGTGTAAGTTTAGTTAATTTTTTGAAACGAAAGCCTCGAGTTGCTGCATTTAGCTGACCATTGTCTTCTGTGAGGTTGAAAACAGACGTGCAATGACCTGTCAGCATTCTGCTGCAATGCCATTGTGCATAAATAATTATTACTGCTTTACTGTTGACCTGCTGACTGTACTCAGTGCCAAAGCATATATCACAGCTACCATTTGCAAGTTTCAGTACACTTATTCACCCTATTCTTTTATTGTGTAGTAAAATATTACCTTGGTTTTTAGAGGCTTTGACCTGTGGCACACAGGTAAAGCTAATATTTTATCAAAGTCACTGTTGATTCAGGGGCGTTCTGTGTTTGTGAATGCTGATTTTGGTATGTTGGGTCTGTTTTTAAGAGGTGTAATGTGTTCACAAGTCCTTTTAAAATCATTTGGAATTGTTTTCTTCATAGTTTTAAATAGAATCAAATCCAGACTGTCCTGAGCTGGGTGTTTCTTTAAAAACAACAAGAAAAATCAGTTATGAATCAACACATGAAGGTCAGAAAAACGTTTGTTTTTTCTTATGCCCAGATCTTCATGTTCTGCAGTGTTTCTCTTGTTTATTTCTCTCCTTTTTTAATTCCCCAGGTGTTCACTGTCTGTTACTCCTTGCCTCCATCTTTTGTGGTTACTTTGTGCCCTCCCATTTTCCTCTCCTGGTTTTCCACATCATCCAGTTTGGGGTGATTTTTACTTTGCTGTTTGTTTCCTTTCTTCTTCACTGCAAAGCACTGGGCATCCAAAGGCAAAGAGCATCCATGACCTTGCTAGTGAGGTCGAGCAATCACCTTCATCGTTTTCCTTTCTTCTGATGGTTCTCATCAGTTTGTGAAAATCTGCGTAGGACGTTAGCTCTTTGGGACCTGAGTTGTATCTCGAGAGGCAGAGCTGATAAGTGCATCTAATTGGTGGTGTAGCTTGTTTCAGTAGTGTGTGTCTGGAGCACATCTCCCAGTTGTCCTCACCGTGCTTCCACTATCATCCCAGAGCAGTCTAAAGGTAGGCAAACTGGTTTTCTTGCATATAAAACCGAGCCAGAAGGTACACTTCACCCAAATTCATGTAGCGTGGTGGATGCCGGATCCTCAGCATCAACATTTTTGCTCTACAAGCCCCTGCCGCTGGGCTGCACTAGTTGCTAGTGTCAACCTGCTCACAAATACCCTCTTCGCATGACTAGTTCTGCAGTGGGTCAGCGTTGTCCGTGGTTTGTTAGCTTTGTTGACTTCATTGAATTGCACCTGGTAAGAAGTGGGCATAGCTGTGCTAAAATAAATACAGATATCTGTAAATGTCAGAGTGGCTCTGGAAGAACATTCTCTTAAAAAAAAAAAAAAAAAAGTTAGATTTACCAGTAAAAGAAGTCGGTTATATAAAACTGAAAAAACCAGATATTCTCTCCTATTCTTAGTGGTATGAAATATAATATAAGGTTGCCAAGCAGGGAGTTAATAAAACAGTTGTGTAGCAAATCCAGTAAAGTTACAGTTCATACTGAGCTAAAGTTCACATTCAGAAGAACTGCAATTGCAGTGTCTTTAAGAAGTGCACAAAAAAATTATACATTTCAAGTGTAGTTACTAGTGTGTTAGTTATTTAACAAAATTTATATTTCTTGATACAGTTAAAGTTGCAGTGTAGATTAATATTGTATTAAACTTCTACATAGACCTAAGAACAACATATGCTGCATTTAATATCTTCTCCCCTATCTCATGTTTCCTTTTCAATTTACTTTTTTATTGCAAGCCAGTAGCATAAAGCCACATAATAAATGCATTATTGAAAGTTTTAATTGATGACTTAGATGCATGAATGTTTCACACGGCAGAAAATGCAGAAGCTTTCCTGAAGGGATGCAAGGAAAGTGTTTAAATTTTAAGTAGCAAATATTGGCAGCTCTCAGAGTGGGAGCACAGTATTTAAATATTTCTCCACTCTAAGTTTTTTGTCTGTTTTCACTTCTCGGGGGGAGCTACCCATCTTTTCCACATGGCCCAATACATTATGCTTGCTACGCTCATGTCAGTGTTACCGTGAGCTGGCACTCACTGTTACAGAACTCCAAATTTTAACAATACACCGACTTAAAACCATGACCTTTTATGTACGGAGGAACAGGATGTTCCAGTCTTCTGTATGCCTGAGAAAACACTGAGGCCAAGAGTAGCCCGCTCTTCGGTCAACTGCAGTTTAGCCTCTGTTTTTCTGACTGCTGTCTCAAAAGTACAATTTCAGGGTAAGCCTGTGCTGTCTGTCAAAGGCTGATAGGAGTCTGCAGCAGGCTGGGCTCTCTGCTTTCCTCTGCTTGCAGGTGAGAATGTCTATGGCTGCAGGGGCAGAGGGAGAAATCTCACCTGAGATATCTCGCGCTTGGGTATATCACCTAACACAGCTCCACGCTTTTCTTCACACGGCTGCGTGGACGGGGCAGGACGGGTCTCTGTGTTCCAAGGCGGTCTCCCCGCGTGTGTCTCGCCCTCAGCTTTCCCCGAGCACAGTGTACTTTGACATTTCGCATACTCTTAAACTAAACATAGCCAGACCCCATTCTCCGACCCTGAGGGCAAAATGACATGCTGTGACTCTCATGCATGCAAGTAAACTTTCTCCTCTCTCTGCTCTTCTCCAAAACAAAGGGAAGGCTGCCTTCTCCGCTGGGAATGGCCTGAGATCCTGCTACGGACGCCTGTGCCCTGTTGGGAGAGCGTGGGTTGGACGTCAGGCAGGGAGTACAGCCGTGTGCCAGAGCCTGAGCTGGTGCCCTTGCTCAGTTTAGTGAACTTGCAGCCTCTGAGGCTGCGCCACAGCTGGAATAATTGTTTGCTGTAGGCAGAAAAGAAGTATGTCATGTTTACACCGATTTTCAAGCCAGTACCTAATCTAGCAGTAGTAACATAGCATATGAAGCTTTTACATACAGAATTGCTTCCTGCAATTCTGCCTGGGTGAAATAGGTGATTTTTATCCCTCCTGCAGCATAGTTAGAGAGGAGCAAGCTAGTGAAGTGCCAGACAAAAAAACAGGCAAATAATTAAAAGGAATTCATATCTCATAACTTTGTAATTTATGTTCCTGATGATAAAAAATGGGATTATTTCTGCAGAGGGATTGAGAACATGCAGTATGCAGGCATTTTTTCCAGCTAGAACAATATTCCTTTAGGGCATTTTGGAAGATGCAATAGCTGATTCTGAAGCTAATTTAACTACATGGATATGCAGTGCTGTGTTTCTTAGGTGTAATTTGGGGAAGAGGACAGGTAGCTAAGGTAGCTATGAAGTTAATGAAGCTGCAAACTTAAGTGGCTAATGTAATTTTCACTCTTGTTTTCGTTAAAGGGAGACTGCCAGCTTGGACTATAGTCAATTTACAAAAAATGTTTAGATACTTATAGAAAACACAGCACACTGTGCTCGCCAATTTTAGTGGCTCTGTAGTCATGTTTTCTAATGAATATGTTTTTTTCCCATCTCTTCAAAATCCCAGCGAAGCTATAGAAGGAATCTGATCATGCAAACACTCGAATGCTGCGTGATTTCTCTGCATATAGTTTTATGTATAAAGTTATGCATTTGCCTACATACCTGTTACATTGGAACCTGAATATTTATGAAGGGAGTCAGACCACAGAATGATGTCAAAAACACAGAAAAAAACTATGAGAAAAAAGGGGGGGGGGGGAGAATATGTTTTCTTCTTGTCTCTTGCAGTTTTAGTAACATTGGATGTTAGTTATAACATGGTGGATAAAAAGGTAGAAATGGGAGTTCCTGTTTAAGCACTAACCAGTCATTTTAGTTCTTAGATGCGGTACTTTGATGGACCCTTTTCTAGCACGCATAGAATCATTTTAAATTTGTTTTATGAAGAGTAGTACAGAAAACATGTTGTATTTCCCACTCTTGTTTGGGAACTTTTGCAGGAACTTGCAATACACACTGTTGTAATTGATCATTACAATATATTGCCCCATGGGGGCCATGTTAAGGTTGCTGCCACAATTCAGATATTGCCATTTCCTGATTTTTATTTTTGTTTTTTAGTATTTACTGTGCAAAACATATCTTTAATACTGTTTTGAGACAGAATTTTCTAGAAATGTTTGGCTGGAAAAAGTAAACTAGTAAAAGGAAAACCCATTATTAGTATTACAGTAACTCTTGGGTGTCCCTTTCAAGATTGGTCCTCAATATTCAGAAATCTGTGCAAGCAGAAAAAAAGAGATTGTACATTGTCAGGTCTTGTGGCAAGCAGTTTCTTTCAAGGTAGGACTGTTAAATGATCCTGTAATTGACATATTCATACTACCTCCAGTGAAAAAATCTTATTCGACAGACAGGAGATGCGTTAGAGGAACTCTTTGCTTCAGCATCTTTGAAATCTGCAGGAAGGAACCCTTTTTCTTTGAAATACTACTTTTCTCTCATTCCCCGTACATTATGTAAAGCAAAGCTTAATCATGAAAGTGTTGACTGTTAAGCTGCATAGTTCTGAATACATATGCAATGTGGTTTTCCGTATTTCCAAATTTCACAATTTTTCATGGGAAGTGTGTAAAATATATCATGGAGGATTTTTCACCAGGTCAATACTTAATCAAATTGAGACTAATTTTCCTGGAATCTCTCAATAACACGTTTCTTCAGTGAGAACTATTCTCAAACAAAATGCATACTTTGTTACAAACCGTTGTTTACACCTTTGCAATATAATATTTCTTATAATCTATCTAAACTTTATTAGCTATTTCTAAGGTTCTCGATTTGGTCTCTTAACTAATGGTGTAATTATGAAAGGCGCTAAGGTATGGACCCTAATGGGAAAGCACATGTTTAAAATCTCTTCATATTCAACCTCTTTACTTTGACCAGAGCCTGCTGAAGGCACCTGATGCATCTAGCTTTATCCACCATAACACCACAATTTATTTTCATTCTGTTACA
The DNA here is from genome assembly GCF_947461875.1 of Haliaeetus albicilla. Lineage (NCBI taxonomy): Eukaryota > Metazoa > Chordata > Aves > Accipitriformes > Accipitridae > Haliaeetus > Haliaeetus albicilla. Next base: position 69,910,295 of record NC_091516.1, on the reverse strand, counting down.
TCACCATTGGTGTATCATTGGAGTTGAATCATGTGGATCGTCATCCATCTCTATAATTTCTAGGTCCTTAAGATAATCAGTAATTTCTAGTTGCAGGAAATAAATTAATGAAAACTTGCAATTTATAGGAGATTTTTAGCTCTAAATAAGGAAAATACATTCCCAGTTGCAGAAATTGCATGTTCTTAAGAGTTCCGCTGTTGTCATTGATATATTTAACATCTTCCATTAGAATGCAGCCACATCTCACATCTTTTTGACTGATTGGAATGTCTAATCTGTCATCAGACATTTTGTACTTTGATTTAATTAGTATTGGTGACTCCTGTATTTAATGATGATGTGTGCCCTTAACTAAAACTCTTAATGCCTTATAAAAATCATAAATAAAAATCACCCAGCATATCAGTTTTGGATCTTCATAAGATTATTTTTTTTGTAATTTTGCATACACAAATTAATTTTTTATTATAAAAAAGCTTCTAGTCTAGGCAACTAGAGTTTGCTAGGGCACAGCATATTCTTCCTTCCATAATCCAGTAACTCTCAGCATGTATAACCCTCCTTCCGAAACAAACTGCGGTGCCTGAACTCCCTGGGAAGTGTTTGCAGATATCTGTATGTTGATAGTGATGATTTATCTCAATCTTTTCTGGAACTGAAATATTATTTTGAGGTATCGGGAGACTTGCTTCTGTTAACCAAAAACAACAGAGGGTGCTCTTTCATACTGCATACTAACATGTATATTTCCATAGCACTCACACCCTTGCGTTCTCTTATCTCATTATTCCTATGCTGCTTGCCTGAATATCTCAATATCAAAAAGTTTTAAGTCAAATGTGACTGCATTAACTCTTGTGAGTTTTCTGCCTGTCCTTCCCCAGTGGCATAGTGTGATCAGAGTTACCCCTTTCTTTCCTTTCCATACCGAGTTTCAGAATTTCTACAGAAAAAAAAAAGGTAGAATAGATTATATAAGCCCTATTCTTTCACTGTACCATTGGATCTTTTTTGTTCCATAAACATTTTATCCAGTCTGCCTATTGGTGGGTGGCTCTCAGAGTTATTGACAGCGAAATCCAATTAGACCTCCCTACTTGTCTTGTTGTTTGTATTCTCCAAATAGTTACTTAAAGAGTAGGGTTGGGAGATCTGGATTGTGTTCAGACCTCTGTCACACAATTCTTGTAAGAGTTTAGGCAATTCTCTGAGCTTCATTTTTTCCATCTGTAGAATAGGAGGAATGATAATTGTGTGCCAGCTGTCTTGTGGTGGGCAGAACATTCAAAAGTTTCTCTGTTCCCATCATACTCGCAGCTCTACTGAAACGCTCTGCTTGCAAAGGTCTGTGAAGAATTTTCCACACTGACTGCTCATCATCCCTGGGAGCCAATGCTGAGGACGTGGAAACTGTCTTCAGCGCTATCCGTGCTTCTCGGGATAGTGCCCACTTGGAAAGGAGCGAAAAGCAGCAACTGCTGGCTGTGCCATATTGGGCTAGCAGAAAACGTGGGGCTGCACGGGCTGCGATGCAGAGGAGAGCAGCAAAGAGAAGCAGATCTAGGGAAGCTGTTGGGACAGGCAGGGTTGCATCTATACCCAAAATGATTTGCCTCACCCTCTGAAAAGATGCGGTATCCAGCTACCTTGCAGTTGTCATAGTCGCTAACCTGAAGACCTGCCTCTTGGTACTGCTGTTAATAGAGAGGACACATCGTGGCATGAAATCATTTTTCTTTTCGTTTATTACTTTATTACATACCACTAGCTATGGCTTGATGTTTTCCTATTGTGTTGAAGGCATTTGGGGATCTCAACCTTTCTTACTTCTCCCTCCATTACTAGACATCCCTGCAAGTTTTTTGTGAGTTTTGTAGGAAATACATATTAATGCTCATTCCCAACCTGGAGTGAACTGCTTTGATGCTCACTAGTACTCCAGACTCTTAAAAATACCAGTTTCTCAAAGAACATTCCCTTTCTCAGGAAAGCCAGTGGCATTTCTAAATCTCTGAATTCACTTCTCTGAAGTACCTTTAAAGCAGTATGAAATCCAAGGAGAGCAGAAGGCATAACAGGCTTGAGAAGTGGCTTGTACTCGGATATGAGGAGTTCATATTTTTATTAAATTAGTGTTTTACAAAACTGAAGGTGTGAAAGTTTACTTTGCCTGGGGATGGCATTAACTTTGACTCCTGCTGTTTAATAAAGGAAAATGAATGCACACTAGAGTTGTTGCAGAAACAATTAAACATGATATCTCTGAAAGCTAGCTCATTTTCTTAAATATGTTTCTTGAAATAATATGAGAAATTTTACTTTAGAATTTTAAATTTAAAAAATGTTAAGGACAAATGTTCTAAATGTATTTTGTCTTTCCAACTCTTTCTGTTAATATATGTACAATTAGCACAGGCAACACATTTTATTTGCACCTTTGGACTACGTCCAAGGAGACTGTTTCATACTTCTCTTTTGTACAGTTGTTATATTTTGTTTGGTTTCTTAAAAAAAAAAAAAAAAGGAAAAGAAAAAGCTCCTACAATCCAGTATTTTCATGCAAAATCACTTCTTCAAAACTGCACAATGTTCTGTCCAATGTCCCTTGCACCTGTGGCCTGTCTGTGCAGATGTAATTGCAAGACCAAGTCCAATATACTTACGGCGAAAATACCCACTGGCTTTTTGGCAGGAACATCTCCAGTGGCTTTTTGTTGCACAACCACTTAGTTTATCAGTTTCTCACACTGCAAAATATTGTCATTTAGAATATGCGTGCATTTAGAGTTTTAGTTTCAGACTTATTTTGAGGCACTATAAAATTCAGGAAAGATATTCCTAACTGTAAATCTCTGTTTCAGAGAAATGTTTGATAGGTTTAACCTACTATTGCTTGGGGGTTTTTTTTTCTTTAAATATTGCATGTCAGAGGAATAATGCAGCATAACACAAAATACTTTAGATCTGTCTACTGTTTTGTTATGGTTGATCACTTAAGTGCACGATTTTTGCTTTGTACATCTGTAAAATGGGCGTAGCAGCATGTAAGTGACTCAAATGGTAAACAGTATAATTAAGAAGTGTATGTAAAACAAGACGATATATTAGTATCTGATGCTGTTATTTTAGAAATACAAAGATCTTTTAATCTGCAACTGGAAAATACATTGATCTAAAATAAAGGTCATGTATTAAAATGTTAGGCAAAGATATTGTTAGTGCCAAATATCATTGGGTTTGTGTCTTATTTAAATAGCATGCCATCTTCATACTTTGGGGATATGTTTAACATCTGGCATACGCCAATTCCCAAATTCCGATCAGACAGATTTGATTTATAATTGATAATTTATATGGGTTGCAATGCAGATTCAGTTCTAATAACGTGACTCTTGAAATCAGTATTCTCCAAAAGTGGCTTTACCATAAAGTACATACAAAACAAGTCATGTGTTTTAACTTAAGTGTGTTAGGTGAGGATGAGAAAAATTACTGTAATTTCTATGAGTTACCATAAAAAGTGTATCAAATGTGGATTCATGGTGTGCAAATTGTGTTAGGGGATTAGAGGGTATTGGAACAGCGCTACT